>NW_015150669.1:611851-629422 GCF_000732505.1 Cyprinodon variegatus
TATATATGTATGTATATGTGTATATATATATATGTATGTATATGTGTATATATATGTATATGTGTATATATATGTATGTATGTATATATATATATATATATATATATATATATGTGTATATATATATGTATATGTGTATATATATATATATGTATGTATATGTGTATATATATATGTATGTATATGTGTATATATATATGTATGTATATGTGTATATATATGTATGTATGTATATATATATGTATGTGTATATATATATGTATATGTGTGTGTGTGTGTGTGTTTATATGTATATATATGTATGTATATATTTGTATATATATATATATATATATATATATATACATATATATATATATATGTATATATTTGAACAGCTGGGGCATCAAAAAGCTTGGCTGGATAAATTGCTACCCTATGGTAGTCCCAACCTGTATCTCCTTCAGTCATTCTCTGTTTCTCTTAGGCCACAATATGTTTAGCTACCGAAAGGTTAAGGACAAAGGCCAGAATAAATATTTATTCACTGAAAATCCAGAGAAGTGGCCAGCGGTGAACTCCACGCGGCGAGAGTGTTCACTGTCGCACTCTTACCTCATGCTACTAGATAGAATGTAGGTGTTGTCAAACAGCAGCACTACAGGGAGAGAGAAAAGCGGTAATCAGTGAAGTTGAATCAAGCTGAACATTTCTATGAAATTGCAACAGAGCAGCCAATCAAGGACTGGTGATAGGATAGTTTTACTTGCACAAATGAAGAAGCACTTAAAAAGTAGGCTAGATATTTTGATTCAGTTCGGAGATAATGGGAGGATAGTTGAGCTCTGGGTGACCTAAAAAAATCTTTAATATCTAAGATACAATAACACAAAATGTGATCCCTTTTTACGTATTTTTTTATTATTTTTTTTTTATATATAATTGAGTATTTTAAATGCACAAACCTGCACTAAAGAAACAATAACCATTCAGTCTATGTGAGGGATTTGCACAAACCAGCCAGAAAACTGCTGAAATGTTTAAAAAAAAAAAGAAAGTCTTAATTTATTCCAAAAAAAGTGTTCAAAAAATGATAAACTGGGCCCAAAAACAGAGGTCAACAAAACAGAATTCAATTCAGGCTTTAACATAAAGAACTCAAGGACAAACAAGACATGAGGGAAACTTAAATAGTGGCTGATCAGACCACTGTTGACACACAAGGGGGATAACTGACTAACAAACTAACAAACAAATAAACTTAATTAAACAGCTAAATACTGGCCAGACACTAAGTACTTTTTAAATTTAACCAATTAACATAATTACCCAAACTAAGAATATTTAAACAAATGATAAACAAATTTCCCTTCCCATTACAAATGGTTTGACCTGATGATTAGCCTGCAACAACCAATTGAGGAAAGCTGGAGCTCATTGCACCCCTCCACCAGCAGATCCAAAGGAAACTGGCAAAATAAATTAATCAAATGCATCTTGACAAAAAACAACCTAACAAATAAAGTTAACTAAATGTGGGCACTGCAAAAAGCTTACTTAAAGTAAGGCTAATGAAAATATATGAAATGTGCAACTCATTTTGAAAATGAAAAATGTAATAGTTACCATACAGCTTCAGAGTGTGACAGCAGGCTGTCACAGTCTATTTGCGGAGCTTTTTTCATATCGGTTGGGTTTCAACTTCACGCAGGTGAAGCTCCTCCTATGTGATGATGCGGTCCAGGGGGTAAACATTGTGAATCTGAAATGCAGAGCAGGAAACTACCTGTGATGCTCACGGAAATCTCCGCCTTCACTGCAAGCGTATAGAACATACCATAAAAGAGTGCTAAAGTGTGTCTCTTCGTTCTTTAACCTTAATGCATGATGGATAAAGCAGTGAAAGTCTCATTCATATTTACTAATGTGTTAAACCTTTCCATTAATTATTATTTCTTGTCCTGAAACTTTTGTTGAAAAAAAGTTTTTTGTGTGTAAAAAAATATATATATATATTTATACCAGGACAAATAATTATTTCAAAATATAAATTACTAGAATACTACTATAACTGAAGTATCTAACATTGTCTAGTAGGGAAACCAATCTGAATGCAAATATTTGTGGTTTATATGCAGTATAGAAACAAAGAAAAAGAAATGTGACTGCCAAATGCTAAAAAAGAAAATAATCCTGGAAGAGCAATGAACCTCCCTTACTAGTGTGTACACTTAGTCTATCAGGCTATGTAATTAAGAATCAGTTTGGTGTAGTGTTATATTTTCTTTTAAATAAAGAAAAGAAATGGCAGAGCAGTGTTTGACTGACTAGGAGACTGGGACAACACAGGGAGACTGGTGGGGAGCTGTCTCCAATTGTCACTTGGTAAGGTATTTAAACTCTGCCCAGTTTGCCAGTCTCTCATAGAACATCACAGAGAAGCATAAGATAAACAGCATTTTGTTGATCCTTAAAAAGAAGCTACATTACTAATCAGTTGGTCTTTGAACCAGTGTCATTGCAATGAAACACTGATTAATAGATTATAAAATGAGAACCTGAAACTTACCTGGTGGGAGACTCTTTCAGTCGCCCAGCATCACAGGAGAAACCTTGAGGTTTTTGGAGCAATGACATCTCATTTCAAGCAAATTAGTAACCGCAATGTGTCAGAAGATTTCTATTATATGGCTTGGCCAGTTTTGCATTCACTTGGTGTGAAGTGCTGTAGATAATAAATTTCTTTTGAATAAGAAATCTTTATACAGTCAATGAAAAAGCATCTCTTTATTTTGACAAGAGGAGAGTTTTATTTTCAGAAAGTAGTTTAGATCCTGACTTAGCAGAAAACTTTGTATTTATTTTTAATGTATTGTGATAAAACCCAACCGCAGTGTGTCCTGAAGTAGAAAAAAGCAAGATTTTGTATTCCTGTGGCATTGCTTGTTGCTAATACCCAAAAAAACAATTGATATAATTTTCAGATACACTAGTTTGCTACAGATAAGCAATCTGGAATTGGATACAGGTAACAGATGACACTGTGTCCTTGGAAGCGGACTATGAGGAAGGTTATGCAGGAGTCCGCTATAGTGCCATCTTGCCTCTTTTTACCTCTTCATCTCTGTCTCATGCACTCCCTGTGACTCTCTTCTCCCTGCTCGTTTTTTGGGCATTAACCTCCTCTCTTTCTCTCCCTCCCCAGTAAGCTCTCTCTCATCTTGCTATCTGTCATCAATCTCTATCTTACTGACTCAATTCTGCTCCAGCCGGCTCATACTTTCTTTCATCTTTCTCCCCGTCTCTCAGCCTCATTTATCGTTCTCTTGCCGGATGCTCAAAAGGCAGTGAACTGGCTACGAGAACATGAACTCGACATCTGAAAAGGGGACTGTAATACTCTTCTCTTTCAGGCCTGCTGGCCTTGTTCTCAGCTTTCAAGAAACTTAGTTTTTTCTTCCTCAAATAGTAGGATTTCTTGTAGACTCCTGTAGTCACACTTCTGAGCTATGACAATCCAAAAGGTCAGAAAGCAGTAAAGTCCTATGTCATGTTCTTTGAAGTCCAAACACATGACTGTCAAATATTTTTCCAGAGCTGTTTCCTGTCCCATTAAACAGTTTATCCATCCAGCATGTTGCATGGGAAACGAATCAAAGGACACTCTGTTAGTGGGGCTCTTTGCAGTTTTTCTCGGGGGTTAAAACGAAGCGATCACTGAAGCGCCATCAGCCGCAGTGCAGCGCTTGATGGGCAGCTGAAAGGGGGATATAATGTTTCGGGATCCAGCTCAGTTCAACAACACCACATGTTGCCCCAGAAAATTCCTGTAAAATCTTTTGAGAGCCGCCGTGCTGTCTCAGACTTTGACAGTCGCGGGGGGTATAAGCCCAGCTCTGTCTTTTTAAGTTGTCTGGCTCTGAGAGAACAGTGGGAGGGCTCTGTTACACCAGCCTCTCTCAGTGGGTCTCTTCTCGTCACTCTGTCCCTTACCAACTTACTGGCTAGATGTCTGTTTCTGATCACCTGTCCCTTTTTGTGCGAGGACTAAAAAGGTGGCTTGGTGTCTATTTCTGCACCATTTGCCTTTCGCCTCTTCCCTCACGAAGGTCTCCATTGGCCGAGCTGCCACTGAGCAAAGCACTAAATAATGTCATTCGCTCTGTCTCCTCTAAAAGCTGATGGGAATGCAATAAATTAGGTAATGTGATGCCTGCTTAAGGAAGAAATACATCATTGCTTAGTGAGTAGTTAAAAAGGTGCTTTAAGAGCACACTTGCTTAATATGATCAGAACTGATGTTTACTTTATCCTTAAATCCTTAAAAATTCAGAAGGTCAGTTTTTTTTTAAATACCAAATAAATAAAAAAAATTTGGAAGATCTTTCTGCTCAACTTCCACTTACTTAACCTTATTAATTTCATTAGATGTAACTTGATCCAGGTTGAGATTCTTATACTTAAATAATAGCTATATTATCTATTTATAGCATTATTCCTACTTCAATTACAAGTCTCTGTGGTTTATTTCCTTCTTTAATCATGCTGAATATTACAAACTTTAAAAAATATATTGCTCTTTATAAATAAAAGTAACTTAACTTAATTCATGGGCTATATTCATAACTTCTGCCACAACATCATTTGGGAACAACCATTAAGTAATGAAGTGATAATAATTGGATACAAGCAAATACAAATAAATAAGTATGCAAAGTGAAGATGCACTTAACTTTAAGTGTGTCCTTACAGTATATTTACAGTGCTGTAAACAGTATGAAGTATCGATAACTGAGTTTAGACAGGGTCGCTGATCTACCTAATTTACTCTAAAAAAACCAAAAAAACAAGCAATTTTAAACTCTAACCTTTTAAAAGTTTGTCTACCTTCTTACCAGTCAACATTTCCTTATGTATATCTTGTGTGCATTTAAAAATGGAAAAAAAAAAATCTATTTTTTCTCCTATAAAAACAAAAGAACAATTGGACCATGTTAAACTTTGCTTTGAAACAGTATCCCATGTGTTAAAACATGTTATCCATTAGTCAAAGAAAGATATTTTTAATTAGGTTGCTGCTCTGTCATGACTCAATGTTTGTGATATCAAATTGTTCTATTTCCCAGCAGCTTATCTGTACCTTGCTTCTGGGGGATTTGGACTTGTTGGCATTGTCTTCATTTTTGGTAAATTGAATATACTTAATATTTCACAGTGAACAGAGGTCCCTGTAAAATACATGTATCATCTGACTTAATATTTATGTATCTACAGTAGAGTCCATCCCAGTTTAAACACATAGTCCAGGAAGAGCCACTCTTTACTAGTGTGGAGAATTAGATTAATACCTATTTGAACCATATAATTCTCAAGGCCCAAAACAAGCAATCAGATTCAACTTTGACTCAAACTAATAAAAAGGTAATTTGTTTAAAATTTATATTTATTTATTATTACTAAACTAAACATAAATATTATTAGTCAAGTAAACATTTAGTTAGGATGGAAAGATGGTTTAAAGAGCAGCAAATGTGCCAAGACCGGGAATCAAACCCAGAACAGACTATGAAGACTATAGCCTCTACACATGGTGTGTGCTTGACTTATTAGTAATCCTTCTTCTAAGAACCAGTATATGTGCATAAAAAATAAATAAAATAAAATTTACTACATTTTTTAAAATATGTATAAATTTGTATAAATTTTCAAGAGATTTCTTTGGGAACTGAACAATTAATCAGCTTCTGAATAAAGATTAGTGTAACTTCTATTTAAAGTGTTAATTAATCTGGCAGAATTCAGAAGTAAGAATAATGAAAAGGTATTACTTCTGGCTTTCTTGTCTTACTGAAAAAAACTATTTGTGAACATTTCTTTCACACTGTATATTATATAGAATTGATATACTTATATACAGTATACCAAATATGTACATTGATGAAATTATTCTTTACAATAAAAGATATTCACATTTTAGAATTCATAAAATCTTTCAGGAGAGTTGTTTTTCTCAAAATAATATCTCAAAATGGTCAAATATTTGTCATTTTGATCCATCTCTTAAAGGTTTTCAGGTGAGATGTTTTGTGCGCATCCTCAAAGACTTGGTTTGAACCTTTGGTCTTGTAAAGCTACCTTTGATTGCATGCCTGGTTTGATAATTAAACACATTAGTAGAACATACGATTTAGTATGTGTTTTCCTTGTCTGCATAAAGGTTATTACATTTTTAATGAATGAGATAATTTTTAAAATAAACATAAAAAAAGTCAGGACAATCTAATAAGCACTGACATTAACTTTGCTGTTGAGAGCACATCTGAGTGCAGATCTCACTGCTTTAGCATGAACTAGTTTTTTTTATTGTTCCCTGATGCTTTTGTCAATGTTCTGCTTTGCTTTATAAATATATAATCTAATCAGCATGAGAAACAAGAGGTAAGATGGGATCCTTACCCAGTGCACCCTGACAAACTAGAAAGCTTTCTTCAAGTGACTGCACTAGCTGCAGAAAATAATGTTAATTAAATATAAAATCTGATGGCGGAGGGGTAAAGATGTGTTTTTTTAATGCAACGCTTTGTACACGTCGAGAATATTTAATTAAACTTTGTCAAACTAAACAAGATCAACGAGCTAAATTGCCTGTGCTGATTAACATCACGTTCATCAGGTTTAGTCAATTAGCCCATCACCTTGTTAGATTTTCTGCTGCTCTCGGTGTTTAAACTTCAACAGACAGACAGAGATGAGTCACAGGCAGTAAGGAATTCACTGAATTAAGGTCCCTCAGCTACCTGCTCAATTTGCTTTGTAGTTCAAAAACTGCAGCTGTAAAAAAAAATGTAGTTATGAATATTTTATAGGTCCTGTTGTTAGAGCTACATTTACTTTTGCTGACATTATATTGTTAAAGAAAACTTTTTTACTGAGTGATTTGAAGGTAGTATTCCCAAAGGACATGTGCAACTTAGTGTATATGTGCATGTACATAAAATATTGAATAAACATAGCTTCAGAAGAAAAAAAATATTTAAACCTAATTGCTCTATAGAGTGCATTATGCACTTGAGAAATCTCCATCGCTTTAGCTACCAATCTCAACACTGGAGGAGCAATGCTGCAAACATAAGTGCCCTCAAGACAGTGATTTCATTGACTGGTCCAAAGAGAAAAGATGGAGCCTAATCCTCCTTACCTCTTAGTGAGAAAGAGGGGAGAAAAAAACAGACCAGGGACATGTTTTTAATTTCTTCAAGTTATTCATTGTCTTAAATCTTTTTTTTTTTTCTTCCTCTTGCTTATTGTATGCAAAAGTATAGTGGAGGATTTTTTACACATTTTTAAAAAATGCCATGAAAACAAATGCACATGCATAACCCTGTACCTGCACATGAGAGGGAATTCCTATTAAACGTGTGTGAGAGCATGCAGAAGCCCGTTTCTCCTCGAGTACGCTCTGTTTAAACGTTTCTGTTTGCATCGCTCGTACAAGCTTACTTACCAAAAGAAGATTTGCAATTTTTCCATGTCAGACTCAGTGAAAATGGGGACGAGCATGTAGGACGGCCTTATGTAAACATATCACCGGAATGATTGACAATTAGGAGGACCACTTATTTTCATGATCCACCATGAAAAAGAACCTCCTCCTCTATACCTTTAATTTCACCACTAAAATAGGATCTCTATACAAGACAATCACGGGAATATTGTTGGTTGTGTATATTAGCTAAAAAAGTAAAGATATGTTTATCAAAAAAGGTAACTGTTGGACATTTTTACCAACTACAATCAAAATGCATATACTGTGATGTGACTTCTCTTCACTCTTTGTTTATAGCAGTTTTCAAACATGGGATTAGAGTTCCCAAATTATTATTAGTTTATTAGTATGGTGATAACTTCTTGTGTAAAGAATTAAGTTGTTGTGTATATAAATTAGAACAGAAAGCTTTGATTTGAATTTGTCTTAGTGTAGGTCTATTTTAATAATTTTGGAGGATATATCTGTTTGTCTCCTTTTGTAGTGGTCTCATTTAACACAAACAGAGACATTTTACAGTCCGCCCCCCTCCAGGTAGCAGAGTGTTCCACTCCACCTGTTCATCGACATTAATAATTAGCAAACATGGGTATGATAATCTAGAAACTTGTAGAAATGTAGAAACTTAATATTAAAAAAATGCATTACAATGTTTCAGCAAGAGAAGATGTTTCCTTTCAGCCTTAGGCAAGTGTAGCAATATATGAAAATTATGATCGAAACAATAACAAACAGATGTTTTACCTTTTAAGGCTACACAAAAAATGTTCTTTCTTAAACAGTAGCCAAAAAAATGTAAGCAATTTACATTAGAAACATAAACTGTAGTTCTGCTAATTATACAAGCAACAATATTAAGACACAAACTACATGTCAGGGCCCTGTCACACCTTGCAGATTTAGACAACATATGCCTGACGTCCCAAAGTCTCCCTAAAATGCTGGGATATGCTCAACTTTCTATGTATTTTTTCAATTTTGGCCGATACATAAGAGTATTCATAACGAGTCCAGAACTTATGTCCAACGACAGCCTAACTTATGCATAACGCATGGCAGCGTAATGCCCATGAAATGTCACAAGCCAGTGTCCTGAGGAGGCAGGCCATATGCAGTCGCACATCGCAAGATATGCGACTGCATAAAAAGATGTCTTTGATCGCGGTATTAACCTAATTGCTGTTTACCGCAATTAAAAAAAAAGAAAAGAAAGGAAGAAGGTTTGCAGTCGCAGCAGATTCAGCGTCCTGTCTGGTAGGAGGTTTGTTGGTCGTGGCTGTTGGCATGAACGCAGGGTGGATCCATCACCTTCACCTTCACCATATGATGGGGATGAAGTGGAGAATTGACGGTTTCCTCCTGTGAACCCCCATTTATAACAAAACGTGCCTAATACACCATTAAACAGTAGCTGTAAGTTAGAAACCCATTGAGCGGTCGACTGGAACACGTAGAATACGCTGCTATGCGCTGGAGATAAGTTCTTGATAAGTTATGCACAAGTTACTCATAGGTTTTGGATAAGCTAGACACCATGACTTATGAGTAACTGATACTTAACGTATGTCAGCTATCAAGTAACTTAGCTGTTACTTATGCCCCACATATGAGCATATGCTGGCATACGTCGAGAAAATTTTGAATTTTCCGATGAATTTTGAATTTCCATGTCGACTTGTACCAACGTGTTTGCCAGATTTTTTATACAACAGGCATACGCTGTTTAAATGGTCAATGTGTGACAGGGGATTTAGATATATTTAAAATATAAATGATAGTATAAATAACCACAGTGCTTAAACATAGGTAATAAGTTAGTTGACACTAGTGCCATGAACATAACTGAATACATTTAGATCCTGCATTCCCAAAGACAAAATCAGTGACAAAAATATTGCAGTACTCCCAATTAGGGGTAAAACTAATGTTTATTTTGCTAATCAATTATCTGTTGATTATTATTTCAATGAATTGATCATTTTAATTGATTTTTACAGATTTAAACCAGGTAAAAGTAAAACTTTTCCACTTGTGAGTTCTGAATAGAGCATGTTGACAGAGGAAAACGTTTTTTTTTTATCTTAAATGTAAATTGTATACATATATTTTTTTGTTTGTTTAGGTATAATTACTGCTCCAAGTCAGCAAAATTCAAGGTTTAGAGTCTATACTCCAGGTCTTATTAGTCAAGTTGATTAGTCAATTACTAAATTAGTTGATATAGTAATGCTAAAAGTAGAACATCTAAATAAAACTTTTCTGTACTTTGACAAACCCCAATAACAACAACAACAATAACAAAATGTATTTACCAGCTGAAAAAGTGGATTTTGAATATATTCACATCATGTCAACTTTTTTCTCTTTATAAAGGCTTTTTTTTTTAAATAAATATATTGAATTGATATTTAGGTTGCATAAAATATTTATTTCTTACTAATTGTCCTTCCAGTAACAGCGAAGAAATCCACTCCATTACCGTAAACTGATTGGACTGCTGACGCAACGTCTTTAAGATAATAAAGCTGCTTAAATAAAGTACACCATGCTTAGTCCACTGCAGATAGAGACAAGAAAATACTGCATCTTCGCACTCTGGGTCTGACAGTCACTCCATCACTTGATGTTTAGAAGCTGTACCGCAATGTTAACCTGAAGAACACCACCCTGTAGCCGCAGGTAAAGCCCACCTTCGGTTCGCTCTCACCTCCAAACAGCTCTCTTTCATCCCTTTGTCATGATGGCACAACAGAACTCCAAAATTCCTGTAAGGGGCCTGTTGTAATTTTAACTTCATCTTTGCCAGATGAAGTTAATATTAGAATAGTTCCAATAGGTAATGTTTACAGTTTTGGCCATATCATTTTGTCAAGCTTTACTGTGTCACAATTGACCCAGCTGACTTGTTTATTTGATGTTATTTAGAAAAAAGTTTATCCTTTAAATGTCTGTGTTGAGATGTGTATGCGTTGGGTGGGAATAATGTATTGCATCATATTTACTTATAAAATGAATCAAAATCGTATCGGAAAACATTGCATCGTCATCCAAACAAATCAATATTTTACCCTGGTAACGCTTGTGATTTACATCCCTAGTGGAAGCCCTTACCAAGTAAGCTGACCCCGGGCATAGCCAATGCCATGAGCTGGCCTGTGAAGAATGACTTGGGGGTTCCCTCATTTTTACACTAAGTATATCTTATTACTACTGCTGTTGAAAGACTTCAGAATAAACGCATTAAAGAACAACAAATTAAATCAAAGCATCTAAAGTAAGCAACAGCAAAATCTTGCTGCATTTGACTATTCTAACTGTATATTCAGCTATGTCTCTGTTGTAATAGTATTACAACTCTAAATAAGGGACACTGTAGGGTATCATACACAGATGTTATGCTGTATTTCTCTGAGTAACACAAGTTTAAGCCGATGTCAGATGGTAAATTGTGCCGCCCAGGGCTTCCCTCCTTTACAAAATTAGATAAAATAATGTGTGCTTTTTTGTTTTGTTTACTGAAATTATTTCCCAATTGCCAAATCTATCTCTCTTGTACCAGGAAGTGTAGTTGCAAATATTCAGTTAGCTGATTGGCGGTATCTAGGAGCAGGTTAGGGAGGGGTAGCACAGTTTTACTCTATATCAGAGCTGGAGCAAACTAAGATCCCCCCGGCACGTTCCTTTGAATCTCATTAAAAGAGCTAGTAAAACCTCAATACCTTTATCCAAAAACTATGACTGTTTCAGTTTTCAATTTAGAATTGTTTTTGCCATGTGAAATTGATTTTTACAGTTCTTAGGTCTTCTATTTTTACACCTGCCTTGTTTTCTCTTGAGTTTATAATGTTATGTTCTGATATTTTACAGAAGATTGAGCTAGCCTTGATCACAGCAGACTTAGTCACAGGGTTTTTTTGTACCAATAATCCTTGCTTTTTACACACTTCTTTATAAAATATTAGAAATATATTGTTTACATTTTCTTTGCTGACTTAGTTGATAACTCTAAGTGGTAACTACTTTCATAGATGACACAACCTACTGTTAATTAGAACAGCATTGTTCATATATGTAAATGTTGATCATTCCACGTTCAGCGATTAGAAGAAGACTGCATCTCCGCATTTTCTTTCAGCTTATGGATAGAGATACATGTTTTAATAGAAGTAAGGCCTCTATAATTAGACTCACTCTCACATCCTAAATAAAGGTATGCATCCCTGTTCTGGTTATTTGGCGATCGATCATGTACTGAGAAATCAAGAGGCTACAAGACTGGAGCCAGAGAACACTTTTGTGATTGTGTAGGAAAAAGAAGCTGTAGAGGGATGGTGTATAAGAGGGTGGAAGAAAAGAGGAGAAAAAGAGAATGACAGCAGACAAAAAGGAACCAGGGAGCCAAAGGGAGGGAGGAATGAGGGAGTGGAAAAAAGAGGAGGCAAAGCAACAGAGGAGTGAAAGAGAAATGACTTGAGGGGTTGAGGGATTGAGAGAGAGGTGAATGAAGCGGGAGTGAAAAGTATCAGGGCAATGAGGAAGAGAAAACAGAGTGAAAGCAGTTGGAAAGCAGAGGAGAGAGGGAGAGAAAAAGAGGGGAGGATGTCACCCATGGCTGCCACTCATCACTCACAGCTTAATGATGCAGTTTTTTTCTCTCCCCCCCCTTCTCTCGTTTCTTCTCCGTGGGAGAGGGGGAGGAGGGGTGGGAGTTCGGCCCGCACCCAATCAAACGGGGTCGAATAGAGTTCACAACCTCCAGGTGGGACCGTCCTCCACCAGGGAAACGCTTGTGTATGCGTTCTGGCTCAGTTCGGATAGAACACAAATTCTTTAAGAGATAGATTTTAAGAGTTCATTTTAAAAAAAAGTAAGTATTGCAGTTATAATGAGAAAGTGCAGATGGTTTAGTATCCAAGGGAAACGCATTGTATTTATTTTAGTTAATACATATCTGTATGCCTGACAGTTCTTCAAACATTTTTTTGTTTTCTTTTGGCCTGTTTCTCAGACTTGTCTGTAGCAATAGGTCAGTTACTGGTATCTAAACCGAGGTTTAAACCGTTCTTTTATATCATTGAAACAGCATTAATTTTATTGATAAGTTGTGGTTGGTTTATTCATTAATGGAAGTTTTATACTTTGTTTTTGTTTAAGAGGTCGGAACTAAGAAACACTTAAAGTTAATCATGGGGTTTCTGAGGATTTTGTAATAAGAACAATATTTGCTGCAACCATCATGCTTTCATTTGACTGTTATGTATTTAAAATTAAGGTTCTCTGTTTTATTGATGATAATTAGCATTGCTTTTCCATAAACATAAAAAAACTGTCCTCTTCATACATAAATGGGTGAAATTGTATGTTTCTAAATGAATAAAAGGCACAGGTAGCCATGAGTCTGTGACCAGAAGTAACTTATGCCAAGGGTTTAAAAGTTACACTTTCAGAATTACAAGTGTCCTTAGCCACACCACTCCTTTTTATGATAAATGTCAGAAAACTAAAAGAGAAATCAGATTTTCAATCCGCTGCTAGGTGACTGAAAAAAATGATGAAACATATTTCCTTTGTTTTTAAGAAAGACAAATTTAACTTCTTTACATAGATTTCCAGATGCAAAAAAAGATGGACAATTGGTTGTTTTTTTTTTTTTTCTCAATATATTTATCATGTCTTCGCATTAAAATAAAAATATAAGTGTTTCATTTAATTTGATGGTGTGAAAACTGAGGGAACACCACTTGGGTATCAAAGTCTAGGAATTATATGTAACATATTATAGATGACATTCTTGTTGAATTATTTTATCAGCTGTAAGATTTTCTCTGTTGAATAAAAACAGAATTTTCTGTTTTTCAACAGTTTTGTCAAAAAAACGTGAAATTTTGTTACCCCTGGCATACCATGAGAACCTAATCCCCTTTTATCAAATTGCAAAACTATTTTGACCTTCTACACATTTGTGGTCATTTGTACTCGCAGTAGGAACCTCTTGGTGTCTGGATGCTTCTTGCTTCACTTTATACATCTGCATGACTGTTTAGCTCCTCTTGTCCTCTCACTCATTCCCGTGTCTGGGAAACATCAGCCGTTTGAAATTTAAACGCAGGATTTCTTTTCTCCTTACTCTCCTCCTCACACCAAATTTGGGGAACAGCTGGGCCGGTCATGACGATGATTTGTCTCCCTCCACCCGTCAGCTTGACAGGTTGAGAGCACACACGCAAGATGTACGCACTTTGGGAGACACAGACACTAACTTATAGGCACAAACACACACACACTCAATTAAACATCCTCTCTGTATCGCAGACAGACAGTCACAAACACGCAAGTACACACTCACATAGACACAAAAGTAGACGCGCGGAATAAGGGGCCGTTTTCTCAGGGTGCTGCCAAAACATTCTGATTTCCTTTAGCTGGAGCAGCCATACATCAGCTCAGGGCCTCCCAGCCCGGATGGCAGGGGCTGACAGGAATGACATGTGTCATTTATCACGCGGGGGGCGCCAGGCCTCAGGAAGAGAACAGACCGCCTCGTGACAAAGCCCTACACAAGCTCTCCTCCACTCACAACGAGGCAAGTTTGTCACGGGACAGACACTGACAAATCTACATGGATGGAATGCACATGGATACACGCTGACACAACACGAGAGGAAAGGAAACACACACTGAGAGATGCTCACCCAGGGATCACACATTGGATCCAAGCTGCCTTGTGGTTGATTTTAAAAAAAAAAGGCAGTGAGCTGTGTTTAACTAATCCAGATATGTCATTTTTGATAGAAATGGCAAAATTCAAATCACAAAAACACTTGGGCTGTTCCCAAAAAGAGTAAACAGGAGATGGAAACACATTTGTCATTAGAGTTTGTCATGATGAACATTTGCCTCACATGACCGACCAGCTGTTTCCACTTCCGGTTTATGGTGAATGATCGCCTTTGCTAATACTCCTACTTACCACATGATAAAGTAAAACTTGCCCCATTGTCTTACATTTATGTAATGACTTTATGTATTTTACAGCCACACATAACGTTCACCTATGATAGCATAACGTTTTTCATCTCATGGTTTATTCACTCCAAACCCGTATTTCGACATTTTAAATTAAATCAAAATTCACTTTGAACTGGATGGAAATAAGGCTAATGTATGCCTGGCTAAAAGGTCAAAGGCATAGCCTCTTATTCTTGAAGATAGAAAGGCATTAGTCAAACACCTTGCACAAGGAAACCACAAGTCCAAGAGGAGTGAGAGAGTGACCAAGAATAAACAAGAAGATCTAGATAAAATCAAAAAAACTTATACTTTTTTTTTGCAATTCTCTACTTTGCCAAATCTCTTCTCATGTGGAGGATAGATTTTTTTTAAATAAAACAATGTCACCACTCATTATTCTAGAGTATGAACCTTTAGATGTACGAGTTCAATATGTTGGTGATGCTAAGGAAAAAATAAAAAATAAATTGACGAAATAGTGAAAATAAAATATACATGGAAACTTTGGAGTCAATGTTATGTATCACTTTTCATTATGTTAATGTGTTGGGAATTGCTCTTAATAAGCTGGTAGCCACACACCCTCATGCTTCTTTCTATAAGAAAAGCCTAAACTTGTTTCCTGTTGCAGACCCGTCTCTCTTAATAAAAAGTAATTTACAACAAAATGAACTCCATTTCTATCTGTTTTTCCTCTTCATTATGTGTACCTGATCTTCATTCCCTCCCACCCACTGCCGTCGTCCCCCCTCCGTCCCCCTTTTACTCTATCCACAGCCGGCTCGTTTCTCTTGATAAGCCTAATTTATTTTCTCTGCTAGATATAACCTGACAGCCATCAGTCTTTTTACCGCTGACATACACACACATGACCCCCTGACATACAGACAAACACACTAACACGCACAAACGCACACGTTCGCTTCTCGATTTTTATTCATTTACGTTGTCTCTATTAGAAACACACACACACACACAGTGTCCTTATTACCTCACACTCCTCTGAGGTAAGCTCTGCAGTCACATACCCTCTGTTTTACCCCTGTCCTCCTCCTCCTTTCCAACAGAAAAAAAAACCTCCCATTAACATTACTGAAGATGGATGTGTCTTCATAGGGGAGATTGATTGCGGATACAGAGTTATGGTGCCATTTATGTGTGCGAGTATGTGTGTGCTAATGCTAGACGGAGGGCACTTTGGGAGGCAGCGCTGGGAGCTGAAATGTGAGGGAGGCAGGCTTTTCTCTCATTTCCAGAACCTTCCAGCCGTTAGTTGTCTGTCCGCAGCCTGATATTGTGCTCTGTTGAAGGATTGCTTCCTCCCTTCCTGCTTCACTTCATAACCATTGTACACAGATACTCTCTTTCTCTCTCTCACACACACACATACACACACAATTAGGCTGAGATGTCTACTGATACAAGTCCACTTTAAGAGCCCACTTTATTATTTACTGACTCTCTCCAGGGACCCTATTTCTTGTCCTTCTCTCTACTGCTATCTTTTGCCACTTTATTGCCACGGTAATCAGAAAGAAGTAAAAACTGTAGAAAAGATTGCATACACTAACCTTCTGTCTGGTTCAGCATATTCTTATAATTCTGTCTTTTTGCTACACCCCTATGCTATTCATCTTGCTTAAATCCTAAACCTGTGTTAAAAGGAATTAGCTCAACTTTATTTATTTAAGTGCCAAACTTTGGCTGTAACTAGTCACCAGAGCGGGTGTAATGAAAAAGAAAATGCCGTGTGTAAAGGATAATGATTTTGATGGGGAACAATTGCAGAAACTTCCCCGGGTGACACACAAAGCTAAAAGCACTAAAATGTTTGGGGATGTTTTCCATGGCTCAAGCATCCTCCAGCCTGGAGGGTTTGCATTTCTAATTAATTTCCCAGAAGTGACTTTATGGTTCCTAAAGTTGTTATTTCTTTATTTTCCTTTAAACATGTTGGCAATTGTAAGGGATTCAAACCTCTGAGGTGTGGCTGTTACATTTTGGCTTGTGTGTTGTTTTAGTTGTTTCTTAAGAGGAAAAAATGACAGAAAAAAATGATCATATGTTTTGTCACAATACTCTTTGCATGTGTAGGGAATCAGGCCTTACTTATATTATTTGAAAACACAAATTAAACATTTTACCCTGAATTGCCATTTTGTAAATCATATAAAATGTTTTGAAGGTAAACTCTGATAAAAACTAATAGGGTTTATGTTTTTGTGTGGTGCTCTCAATTATCTTACTTGTTTTACCCTTGAACAGTGTTAGTTCACAGCTTTGCAAAGCAGTGAATTTAGTTGTTTCTCGTGGGCTTGTCCATTTAAAGGGAATTTCCTATCAGGCACAAAGTAAAGCCACTGTGTTCACTTGCAGCAACTTAACTGCAGCCCACTGGATAAAAGGATAAAGTGGGGCTACATGATTTGCTTTGCTTGGAATACCATTGGAAATTCATGGAATTTTATTTTGTATCCAAAAGAAATATCTTTTTCAAAGTAAATCCATAATCAGAAAATAATTTTTGAAAGGACTGAAATATTTTCACCTGCAAAATTTGCAAAAACTAAATCTAAAACTAAATTTAATTCAAAATTTCTAAATTTTGATTTAAATCTAAATCTATGTGATTTAGAAACCCTTTGTAAAGTTGGTCTTGTACTAAAATATGACTCCTTATTGTCTGTCCAGATTTAGATTATACTTATTTTTTGTTTAACATGAAACTCACCATCATTATATATATATCGTTATTTATTTATTTTATTATTTATTTTATTTGGTGTAGGAATAGTGGGCAAGTTTAAAGAGAGGGGTCTGGCTGCAGACCTGCACTGTCAGGACGGGAAGTTTTTTCCGGACGTTTTATTCAAAGAATTCAGGAAAAGTGTGCATGCGCTGCCTTATTTTATTAAAAGAAGTGAGTTGGGTGCTCACTTAAATGTGCCTTTTTCCCAACTTTTCCCCACACTAAGACCAAGAAAACTGTGTTTTATCATAATTTTTGGGTGATTTTCTTGTAATTATTACAACAT
>NW_015150669.1:629522-653536 GCF_000732505.1 Cyprinodon variegatus
TCACTTAAATGTGCCTTTTTCCCAACTTTTCCCCACACTAAGACCAAGAAAACTGTGTTTTATCATAATTTTTGGGTGATTTTCTTGTAATTATTTCAATATGAAACCCGCTGGAACTTCACCAAAAGTTAAATGCTGCACATCATGCTGTGAAGTCTGCTGTTACGACAGTAAAAGCACATCCAAGAAAATCAAATGAATAAGTCTGTATGTGTCTACTGTCTTGGGAAAAAATAAGATCTTGGCGATTTTGGTTGTGTATCTAGGTGTTCAGTAATGCACTGGGAGTACACAAAACTAAGTTCATTGAAATTACACACCCTCCATTGGCAAATCTATGCAGTCCAACAGCAAAGGTAAGAATTTAGCTCAAACAATACTAACTGAATAAAGAATATATAATATTATAACATAAGAGATGTCTTTATAAAATAACTGAGTTCATTTTGTTATTTTGACATTTTCTTGAGTTTTTTAACCTTATCCAGTTGAACTGGAAAGAGATTATATATAAATCAATAAACACATAAATAGACAAAACATTTTCTATTGCAAAGAACCAGGAAATAAATCCGGGAATGTAAAATATTTTCGGCATACTTTTATTTTATTTTGCTTTTACTTTGAAAGGCTTTGAATAATCTTCCAGTTCTGACAGAACAGAACCCCTCACAGTGCAGGACTGTAACAAAGGGTCCTAACAGTGCAGATCTGCAGCTAGACTCTCTTGAGTTTCAGAAACGCCCCTTTATTTTACTTCCTTTGACACAGTATCACAAACAAGCTTCCCTGCAACTCCACTCAGGCAGATGGAAAACAGGCATGATGACCACTTAAAACACTGCTATTGATTTAAATTGTTACCCTATCCGTCCTACTTATTGTAACAAACTGGATTAAATGAGTAAATCCTCATTGGCTTCTATGTAATAAATAAATATCTCTTGAATGATTCTCCACAATCCAGCTTTTCTCAAGAAACAGTAAATTCCAGGTTCTCGTGCTATACTAACCTTAAGTCAAACTAACTATTCACAGTTTAATCTTATTTACACAAAACGTTTAACCAAAAGCCATAACATCATATAAAAAGCTTTTACCCTGACTTTAAAAAATAAATGGAGCCACTTAATTAAGTAGTTTTCTAAAGTTGTATACCTTTCTGCTCTTTAGAGGCAACACAAGCATAAAAAGTAGCATCTTTTATTTAATATAGGCTTTCTGCTCAGGTAACTAGCCTGCAGCCAGTTGCTTAGCAGAAACATTGCCATTTAAGTGTCTGCTAGGCTTTTAAAACACCATTTTCTTTATTAGGAGTTATTGGTAGATCTTTAGTAGCATTGAGACAGTGGCTATTCCTGTTTAACACTTTTCAAACTTTGGTTTATCTTGACAGCAGTGGTTCTTCCAAGCCTATTTGAATAACACAATTGGCATCTACATATTCCCACTGTAGTATGGTAAATCATTCATACCAAAGCAATGTTCACATTCTTAGAATTGGCTCATTTTGAAGAAATGCAAATTAGTTTCTTTCCCTATTGGTTAGCAAAAAGGGGACATCACATCACAATTCAAGTGTAGGTGTAGGAAAACAAAATACTTGGTTTTCCCTAACCAAACAGCAAGCCTTTGGCAAACAATCTAAACATGATCGGTGCTGTAACGGAAAGTTCTCGCTCCATTAATTTTCTCCTACGTTATTTTTGTTTCCTCAATCTTTTCCGTCTATTCTTACCAGCCAAATACCTCACAAAGATGAGCAGATGAAAATCTTGCTGTGCCACTTAATGTTACTGAGTCAGTAGGGTGTCTCCTTACTGCAGAGAGTTGGGATCATATTCATGTAAGAGTGTGTTTAAGTGTGTGTTTTTCTTCCTTTCCCCCTGTTTCTCGGTCGGTTTTCAATGTTTTGTTCCTCAGCGGTGTACAAAGTGGATGGCCTTTGTGTATTGAGGGGAGGGCTGACAGTGTAGAGAACGCTGATTGATGGCTTATTGTGTAACTGGGCCAGGCTTGACCAAACTGGTTAAGTTTTGACCCTCTTTTGGCCCTGTGCCCTCTCATTTTTTTTCTCTCCCAGCTTTCTTTCTTTGTTTACCTCTTGATTTTCTTGTATGTTACAGTCTCGCCTAAGCTTATTCTTTTTTAGTGTTGTTTTTATGTTTTGCTAAACTAATTTATGTTATTGCAATTCTCCTTCTGCCATTTCCCCTTTTTCTTTCCTCAGCCCACCTTCTTTTTTCAGAGATCCTCCATGACAGGTTTAGTCCTTTAACTCCTTCAATCGTGGATCAATTTATAGCACTTATTCATAGCTTTTCTGACATAAACGCTTCCTTTGTAACCTGCAGACAAAGCATAAAAAACCCTACATGTTCTAATTTTACATGATAAACAGCAGTTCTGACCGTTTTACTTTTTAGTTTTTTCTCCTTCGTGCAGTGATTTTCTGCCTCTCTTCACTGCACAGCCTTAGTGATTTATGGTAATTATCCATCTTTGGGGTCATCCATCAAGTGGTTGTTGCTACGCAATGAGAGCAGCTGTTGTTTAGTCAGGGGGAAGCTCCACTGTTGGGGTTAATGCAAGTGAATTCAAAAACCAGCATCTATGCAGGAGGCATGAAACTGTTGTACTGTTAGTGCCTGGAATTTATGGACCATTTATTTTGCATTTAAAATAGTCCTACAATGTGAATCCTCAATTAAACAGAGAAAAAAATGACTTAAAGTAGTATTATATATCCTTTTATCTTTTTTTACAATCCTCAGAGTATTTTTTTCTTAGAAACATAATAAATACATCAACAAAATGTGTTGTTTTTTTTTAAAATAAAAGCTTTAAAGGATGGCCAGAATGTTAATAATTAAGCACTTTTACCTTGGATTAACACTGTGACCAGCATCACCAAGCTGCGGTCCGCCAAGCTGTACTTAACGGCTCTTTAAACGTATCCATCCTTCTAATTTACACTGCATCCTCCCCACTGTGGTGGAAAGCCTTGAGCTTAAGAAACATGCACAGATTTCGTGATAAAAGCCAGTCATAAAAGCAGACATCAGACCAAACAACTCATTCCATGGATTTTAAAATGTTAAAAACTGCTTCACTTTCTAACTGTAAATTCTCAGGTATCAGGCAAACTCAAAACGGCAACTGGACTTTCATCTTCAGTGAAAGCCTAGTTTCCTCCTGTTTAAGCCTGCTTCGTGGTTGTTTCACTTTTTTGTTATTTGCATCGAGATTTCAGTCATTCATACACACACTCACTCATTGATGGTGGAAAACTACATTGTAGCCGCAGCTGCCGTGGGGCTCAATGACGAGGCGAGGCTGCGGTACAGCGGTGCCACCAGACCCTCTAACCACCATCAGTAGGCAATGCAGGTGAAGTGTGACACTAAAAGCCAGAGCCGGGGGTTTGAACCAACATCCCTCTGGTTGCAGGGTAAACTCCTTCTTCTGACACCACTATCGAGAAGCTATATTTGCTGCTTATTTTGATTGATCATTGATCAATGATCTAATGTGTGCAATTGATACTATCCACACTTATAAATACATACTTCTTAATGTTTCAATATAACAAGGTCTTTAAGTAAATGTAGTCCATTTTCGGTTAATTGTTTTCAAAAATCCTGCTGTTGTTTCCTGTTGATGAAAGGTGATTTCTGTAAATTGAATACAGTCTGGCTCCAGCGGAAAGAATAATGATGTTGGCAGTATAAATGCTGTAAATGCTTCTAAAGCAGCATTACATTAGAAAAAAGTAGCCCAAATCCTAAGCGTTTCTTCAATTTATATTTTAAAAAATGAAAAGAGAAACTCTTGAGGAGCTATAGCGATTCACAGTCCAGGAAGGAAAATTCTGATAATAACAACTTTAAGTCTATCATGGTATAGCGACAAGAAAAAAAGTTAAAAAAAGCCCTAATTTTAACCGACATCGAAAGTAGGAATGCAGGTTATAGATTTTCTTAAAGTATGCTAAATTTAAAATGGACTTAGACAAACTTTATTGTCATTTTTTACACTCAGGGTGTATCCAAAATGAAATTTCATTCAGTACAGCTCTCAAGAAATTTCCATTTCTTAAATTGCAGCAGTAAAAATAAAAAATAAAAGAGCCCATCAATATATTTAAAAAATTTTGTTTTTTTTTAACACATTATAAACACATAATTTTAAAGAAACAGGAAGCTTTTAGTTTTCTGAATAATAAAATAAGGTGAACGGAATAAAATATGTGAATGGTTATAATCCCCAGTGAACAGAATGTCACGCAGACAGACTGTCAGACTGTACTGGCCCGTTCACGTCAAACGAGAGCCGTGTCTCAGTAACTGTGATATAGTTCTTTGTTTTCAGTCTAATCCAACAATTAGTGGTGGCAACATTTGGCTGCTGTTAGCTGTGCTTCTAAAAGAGTGTTTATGGTTCCTCTCAGAAGATTGTTAAAACTGGGCTCCATGAAGTGCATTAACTCACAAATCAGCTGCACTTATTGGTGTTATATCTTTTTCTGTCATGGCACAAATGCTTTACCCAAAGCCCTCCACTTTTAATTGTTGGTTGAGAAGTTGACGTTGGTCCTCCACTTAGCCCAGCGAAGTTGGAGCTACATATGTGATAACTTCATGAGCTTGTGATATTTCATACTGATTTTACATCTTTGGCCTACTCTTTGTTGGTCTGCAACATAAAATCCCAATAAAATATATTAAATTTAGCAAATATAACATGGCAAAATGGGGAGGGTAAAAATACATAAGGAGCTACACACTTCAACCATACCCTTATTAGCTTTATTCACCCAAACGTAAAACAAATGGAAAAAAAGAAAATTAAGATTATATAAACTAAACCCTGAGGCTTTTTTTTATAATAAATAAAACAAATAGGGTGAAGAATCTGTTTAACAAATGATTTCTGCCTATACTGAGTCATTGTTTGGCTTACATGGAATAAACCACTCTCACATCATTGGTAATTAGCATCATTAATGCTTTATCCATACTTTTGCATATAAATTAAACCAGATTGTGTAACAAATTTCTGTGCAGCACCACAGCAATGATCATAGGATTTGGTTAAGGTGGGGTGCCGGTGGCTGTGGAGCAGGAATGTTTGCAGTAGAGTTGAGCAGAAAGGGTTTGAATCTGTTGCACCAATGATCCAACGGCTGCTGTTTCATCTCAGAACAAGTGGGCACTGACAGTTCAGGGAGAAGGTGATTTATAGACCAACGTCACTAACGTGGAATGTCAAAACGCTCTGACAATTCAAGGAGGTTGAGGGGAAGTAGTTTATTTCTTCACTGATTTAGTATTTTTGTGTCTTTATAAATCCATATATTTTATGAAGGTAATCTAAGGGGGAATCTGAGATGTCGAAATGATTTAAAAATGCTTTTAGCAAAATTTGTTCCCATAATTGCAAAGTTGTTTTTTTTTTTTTTTTTTTGAAGAGTCTTATTTGTGGCTGATAATCTTCTTGAAGGGGAAAGGATGAACATAAACTCATATAGACGCATAAAAAATTATGTCTCAGAAAGACAAGGAGAGCAGGTTCTTGTGCCAAAAGTGGTGCAGCAACCTACAGTCTCCTCATAAATGAGAGTAATGAGACTGAAACCGCATAAATGCATAGGAACACTATGTTCATCCAACCCGTCTTCACTACTTTATGTATCATTTTTCAGGGCACAGGAAGGCGGAAAGTAATATCTGCCTTCAGGACAACAAAGTATGTAATAGGGCATGTATATATATAGTGAAGCACAAAATTAAACCTCTGAATAGTATTGAAGATCATTTTAAATTAAACTGATTTTTTGCTATTTCTTATTTAAATAATAAAATAATGTAAAAGAAGTAAATATTCAAAAAGCTTTTAAAATGTTTTTGAAAATGGTTCTTTAACAACAAAGTCGCTCTTTCTAGCTTTTCGTCTTACGACTGTCATTTGACAATTCATTGGGTTATAAGCATCAAGTCTTTAAGGATGTAAGAAATCGAGGCCAACATCCTAATGTTAGTCAAATTAAAAATATACTTCAATCCTAAAACTGTTGGCACTATGACCATTCATAGACCTAACTGTACATTATATTTTCCTATAGGATATAAGATTTACAAGGAGTTTAACTTTTGTATTTCTTTGTTTGCTCTCAGCTCAATGAGATGCAATCATCGAAACTGTTCTATGAGAGTTAGGATAATGTCAGGCTTTAGGATTGAAATGCCTGTTGGACAATTTTCTCTTTTGATGTTTTATCTAATCTTGGTAGGTTAAATACTGAAATCTCTGATTGTTTCTTCACATTTAGCATTTGATCTATTCCCAACATTTTGTTTTGTAAAAGCCTCAAAGTGCCTTCTTGGTGTACTTTTGATTTAGTTGAACTCAAAAGTACAGCCTCTATCAAAAACCTTCAGCACGGTGTGTGTCTTTTTTATTATAATCCCTAACAGAAGAATGTGTTTCCATTAACATTTTTTTTTGCACATTTTTAAATATCACATTAGAAGAGCTTGATGGAAACAGCGATAAATGTATGAATTTCGCAAACATTTGTATGCTCGCTTGAAGTGGTTTTTGACTGTTTAGATTTAATTGTCAGTAATCGTTCTGGTGATTTGTTCATGTGAGGCTCATCCCCATTTTCACTTATCCGTGGTGAGTCTGACTTAGTGGAAAAATTGCAAATCTTCTTTTCGAAAGTAAGCTTGAATGAGCCATGCTAACAGCTTATTTTAAACAGAGCCTGCACCAATAAAATGGGCTTATGCGTTCTCCAACACGTGTTTAATAGGCGGGTACAGGATTGGGCATGTGCATTTTTTTTCTAAAAAGTGGAGAGAGCGGATCTTTTAAAAAATTCACGAAAATCCTCCACCTTTAAGTCTCATGTTGGCACAAACCATGGCTAACACTTGCTTACATGATAATGTAAGTCAAACTTGTCCAACTAAAACACATTTAATAAAACTTTGATCCATTGTTCCGGCCAAACCTTCAAATTTGCCATCAGAAGATGGTATGATACAAATGGCCAAAGACTAAAACCTCATAAGTAGGTTAAGAAAAATATACAGGTAGATCTTTTTGTCCTTAATACTGGGGGTAACCCTAAAATAATCCTCTATTATATCAAAGCTGTAAACATCAATGCCAGCATTATTTCATTTATGCTGTTTAAACACAGGTTTAATGGTAATAAATAATTATTAATGCTTGAAAACTGCACAACTTGCAGAAAACAGTGACTTCAAATTCTGTAAAAAGGGTAAAAGCTTGAGTAAAATAGGTAAACTACTAAAAGCAAGTTCTTTTGATACGCAGACAAAAGCAAATATTTTTCGGATGGAAAAAGTGGATGAAGAGAAAGCAAATCATTACCATATGATTTATACAGCCCATATTAAACCTAATAATACTCCAGTCCTTTCTCAGGGTTCTTATTTGAATTAATTTAAAGTGTAATAAGAATCTGTTGGTTTAGTTTTAAAAAGTAGAACAGCTGGCTTGACTAATATCACCATGATTGTGTTCTGTTTGATATCACTTCTTTTTCTATTGGCTTTCACTTTGAGTGATCATTGTTAGGACAAACCTTAAGAATTAGTTGCCCTAGTTCATAAACTTGCCACATTGCTATTGCCAATGTTCTAAATGACTAAATGAGCATAAAGTTCAAATGGTTGTTTTTATTTTTGTTTTGTTTTTTGTAGAAACACCTTAGTTTGGAACCTGATACAAGTTTTAAAGTGAAACAATGGACACCAAACATATCATTAGACAGTTAATTTGCATTCTTGCCAAAAAGAAAATGCCAATTACCAGCGTTTAAGCAACATCTTTTTTCCCATGAAAATGTGCACATTTCTCCATGCTATAGCGAAGGAAAGATGGCAAAATCTCTAATTATTCAATGTTTTTTTTTCTTTTATCTAATGCAGCAGGATTCTACAAAAATAGAAACAATTGCCTGACTGTACAGCAACCACTGTGAGGATGAGGCTGTTCTGAATAGTTTAATTTCCCCAATATAGTAGCGCTTTGAAAATCTGAGATGGTGGATTTGTCCAACATATGAGCTACAGGAAAGCCCAGAGCTGTTGTGCCATATGGTGGACTGCTTCATGTGGGTTTAGGGAGGAGGGGGCAGGGAGTACTCTTAGGTAAGCCTTTACAAGTCTCTGCTTAGGAGAAAATGTTCTTCATTTTAAGTATTTTGTAGAATTCATCAGAATTTTCGTGACATGCTTTGCAGAAAACATTCAACTTAACTAAAGGGTAACAAACCTAGGTTAGGACAGGCTGTTGGTCTTTGCCAGTTTGCATTCATCTCAGCCGTCATCAGACAAGTCCAAAGAGATTGTCAAGTCCCATGAAACCACAACCACAAGTTCAGCATTGAAAAGAGAAGCAGGAATGGACAGAATGATGGGAAAAGTAGGGAGGAGACAGATATTGCCTGACATTACTGAGCATTACCATAATTGGCTTTTCTACATGATAGGACAGAGGAAATAATAATGTCATTTTATTTACAGCCTTCTCTCTGCCCGAACACGCACACAGTCATGCACACCCCACAGGTCAATGACACACACTGATCAGGCCTGTCCAAAGCCATCAGAGGTGAGTGGCAGGGAATGGAGGGACCGGTGACAAAGCGAAACGGCAGAGAGAAATAAGACTGCCACGCCGGAGCTGCCTCTTTGAAGGGCCGCTAAACGCTCTGAGGGAGCCTTGTTGGCCGCCCCGCCACAGATGCGGGAGCTCGGCACACTGGGTAAATCAGCAGGGTGAAGGCTGCTGGAATTGGACATTAGCACTGCAAATGAGAGTGGGGATTGCCCTCTTCTCTGAGACAACATGAATAAATGAGAAAGGCTTAAAGGGGAATGGGTGTGTGCTGTGTGTGTGTATACTTAAAAAAAAAAGAGGAAAAGAAGCTGGGCTGAGGTTGTCGGTGCCATGTCATGGTCAGGTTATCTGGTATCTTGAAACATAACATTTTCCTCAACAAGCATTTACTACATTTTCATTTTAGTGACAACACTTACCCATGTTGAAACATTTGGGAATGCTTGGAGGACTTACATGTGATGATTTTCAACAATGACTGCTGTAAGTCTAAAGAAAACTAAATAAAACTCTTTTTATAAGCTTGAAAGCATCATTGTAAAGCAATAAAAAATATTCCAAGATTGAGCCATGGACAGTCATAAGATTCCTCTAAAAGACCCCTTCTAGAAAAGTAGTACAAAAACAACAAATAACTTACATTTCTATTACTAAATACTACTACTGACTAAATCTATAGTACGATCTCAATGTTTTATTTAAAAGCAAACAAATATTGATGGCGTAGCTAACAAATATTACCAACTACAAATATCTGGGTATTAAAGGTTTGATATTATTCACATTTGTTTATTATTGTGGATTCGATGAAATATAGAAAGATGCCCATTATATTTCAATTTAGTTAGTTTAGTTAGTTGAGTACTAACTCTATTCCATTCTAGTTTATGTGAATTCCGCTGCTCAATAGACGTAAGGCCAATGTCTGTATAGCTGAAATTTAAAATAACTTTTTCCTAGTAAAGGTTTAACTTCCCAATTATGACTGTCTTCATTTTGTGATCAGTAATATTTCAGGAAAAAGTGCAGTTTTTGTCTTTCAGCCTGCTGCCTGGCAGAGGTCAACAAAGGACATGTCAGCGCTGCGTTCAACTATGCTTACTCTGGCACTTTTTCTTACAACTAAATTGACTTTTGACGAGAAAAATAACACTGACATACCTTGTAACATGATTTTGATACACACTTTCTGCTCCATATTATATCAACTACAAATAGATAGTGATATATAAATATTCTGTAGTTGCATGTGTGCAGCTTTTAAAGACAGTTAAAATACAATGAATGATTTAACTATCAAAAACTGTATTCTGATATTTTATAATCAAAACACATATTGGAGATTGTTATAATTACCTTTAGTCAAGTGCTTAAGGATAACATTTGATATATTGCTTGGTGCAGCTGGTTAAGAGCATATTATTTGCTTTGTATAGAAGATAAAAACTGACATTGGTGCATTACTTGGATTCTCATAAGTATATAGATCACTCATTTAACCATATCCTGTAGAGGACATTTTTTTTCTTTTTATTTTTTTAACACAACTTTTGTTAAGCCTTGGATTTGCACATACATGCATAACCGTTGAATATTTTTGCCTTAGATGAGGAATGTGGTTTCGAGAAGAAGGCGTACATGTGTGCATGTGTGCGTATGTCACTGGGGTTGGGAGAAAAAAGGGAGGGGATATCCTACTGTGGTGTCACCTGTCTACAGCAAAAAATCCTGGACTCTCTGGGCACAACAATAGTGACAGGATCCTCTCCAGACACAGATGGCTTCGCTTTCCCCCCACCAGCCACATTGCAGCTCTGCTTGCACCTGACACACCGTGACACTTAGGATACACACAAACATGTGCAATGCGCACCCACAACTGATCGGCCACACCTGCGGTATGTTCTATGAAAGTTGAAGCTGCAATGAAGAGATGTGATTATTGTCACGATTTTATTTTCCTGATATTATTAAGCTGTTTAACTTTAGTCCAATTGATTTCTTTTTTGTCAGATACACCAACACACACACCTCTTGTTCATAAGCCTAAACACATCTCTCTTCCTCTCTTTTCAGAACTTCTCTTTCGCCTATCCTCCCTGACAGCACAAAGTGGGCTTACGTTTTTGATTGACAACCACAACAGACACTTTTCTCCCCCCCATCCTTCCCCTCCAGCCTCCTGTTTTAATCCCCTTCCCATCCTGCTCTCCCTCCTTCCCTTTGCTTCCTCTTTTGTTCTGAGTGACGCTTGAAAGCCGCCATGTCAGCATCTTTTCCATCTCTGATTGCCTTATTAGCCGGCGGTGGCACCCGCAGCTTTTCTGACACAGATGGTGAAGGAAGAGGAGGAGGTGGAGGCTCGAGTAGGGGTGAAAAGGGAAAAAAAAATGGCTGACTTGTGTTTGTTGTTGTTACTTTCTGCTGCACTTCCTTCCCTCCCATCGCTTTTCTGGCTTGTTTGTGTGGACACTGACACCTTGGGCTGACACTTACATACTCCTGACACTGATGCCTGTCAGGGTAACATACAGAGGATGGCAGGAAAAGAGTAGACTTTAGTGTTAGTGTGCTGGCATTGTGTGTGTATTTGTACTGCTGTCAGGTTTCTCGCTCTATGTTTTGTCTTTACTCTTCTCCCTTTGACTTTGTCTTTGCATTCATTTCAATACGGTGGTTTGCATATTGATGGGGAGGATGAGATCATTTGAAGGAGTTACAACAACAAAAACTTGAAAAGATGTGAACTCACAAACTACATTTATTCATCAATTCTCACTCAATAAGTAACAGAGATTTTTTTTTTACTAATATCTATACACAAGTTGTTTACACAAATTTGTTTATGTGCACTTAAAGTACAGAGCAAAAAATGTAAAATATATTAAAAATGCATTACCATTAATAGTAAAAATAATGAATCATATCACAAGAAAAGTGTGAATAGGAATGTCCATGACCTTCAGAAAAGACTAAATATACCATCGTAGAAAGAGTTGGGGTTAGCACAAACATCAGCACACAGCTGATGTTTCTGTTAGAGGAGCCTGTTTCCAGGGACACAGAGACATAAACCAGGTGTAAGATTTGTCACTGTTAAGACATAAAAGCAATTATCTTTGCAAAAGTGCACTGTGATTTCAAGTAGGAAAGACGTATTGATGCTCTTCCTTATAACAGCCAGGTGTTAGACCTCAGGCTTATTTCCCAGATGTTTGGGGACCTCAGGGACATCAACAGTTATGTCCACTCTGATCATAGGAGAGAAAGCTACAGTTGTTTGAAGCTGACAGCAAATCTACCTCCTCACCGATGATACTATGGCACTTTAAACAAGCATCTTATGAGGGATAGGTTAAAAGTGAGCTTTTTTTAAATTTTTTAAACCTTTTGCAACCTAGGTTATCTTAAATGTATTTTAACATGGTTATATTTGTAAACTGTGCAGGCATTTGCTTTTCTAAAATGATATAACATGGCAGTCTGAGCACACAGGGAGCACAGGCGGTAACAACATGTCTTCTCATGTCCACTAGCCGTTTCCTAACATCATGCTGTGCGGACTTCCACAACCGATGCCAAGTCAACTCAAGCCAAGCATGGCTTGGCAAGCCTGGTATAACTGGCATTTCGTTCCACTATTTCTAACTTGTTAATACGCAGTATGTGGAAATTTAAGCAGATCATTGAAATTTGGAACATATTAACAAAAAAAAATGAAATGTTCTAACCTTTTTGGGGTAATTTTCATTTCTTCTGAAATTAAATTGAATATGCCCTTACAAAAACTAAAAATCTTGCGCATAATCCCGTGTAAAAAAGATTTCTTGCATCAATGACAATTTTTTTCTTTGAAGTAGAATTTTGCTATATGCTGTTTTTCGAAAACATATTATGTATGTGTTATTCTTGTATCTACTCAGACAAATTTGATTACAAAAAGTTTCTTGTGGTTTTTGATTTCAGAAAAAAAGATTGCTTCCCATAATTTTTTATTCCTTATCCCAGCTGCCTGAAATATTGTAAACACTAGACAATATTTCAGTTCGGGACTGGAGTGGAGAAAGATTTTCTGTAATTTTGAGATTGTGGATGTGGGACTTTTTATTATTGCAAACCTTAGTTCTGTCCGAAGACTACAGTAATACCAACATTTTTGATGGATTACTGCTTCCACCACCCACATATTGTACAAGTTTTGTTCTTGTTGGTCAAATGCAACAAAATAAAGATAGAAAAGTATCCAAATTAACACTCTCTTTTTTTTATTTTTCTTCTAGCTTATGGACCTGACGATGAGTTTAAAACAGGGAAACCTGATGAAGACGAGCACCTCATGGACGATTGTCTTTCCCTTGATGGTCAAGATGGAGACTATATCTTTAATGATGATGAAGACCCAAGGGAACACTATAGCTGCCAGAACTCTCCCCTTAGCAATGGCACTAACCAAGATGCTGGATATGCTTCCCCTCTCAGTACTACGAGCGATCAACTGGTGGATCTTAAGACCACCACTTCCACCTCTAGTGATCAAGAGAAGCTAGAGGAAAAGCTTGGGGAAGGCACTGAGTCAATGGATGCCCTCTCTCTTCAGGACAGTCTGACAAAAATGAAAGCTGTCTATGCAAACTTCATTTCAGATGCCGCCTGGTCCAGCATTGCTGTGGATATGCTTAAAAGTAAACAAGGTAATAATTTGGCAGCTAGCAATGGTAGAGGTAGCAATTACAAAGGCAGCAATGGGTTTCTGAATAATCACAGTTCAAACCACAGCCATCTAAAGAGCAGATTTAGTGGTAATGATACCCCAGTCACCACTCAAGTAAACAGCAGCAGCACGACTACACGGACAGTCTCAAGCAACAGCAGCACTGGCACTAGCTCCGCCAACACTGGAGGATTAGCCTATGACTGGCATCAGGCAGCTTTAGCAAAAACTCTTCAGCAAAATCCATACCAACTCCTTCCTGAGCCAAGCCTCTTCAGCACCGTGCAGCTTTACAGGCAGAACAACAAATTGTATGGGCCAGTCTTTACTGGAGCCAGTAAGTTTCGATGTAAGGACTGCAGTGCTGCCTATGATACCTTGGTTGGTTTGACTGTGCACATGAATGAGACTGGCCACTACCGTGATGACAACAAAGATCCAGAGGATGATCGAAGTAAGAAGTGGTCCAAACCACGTAAGCGGTCTTTGTTGGAGATGGAAGGCAAAGAAGATGCTCAGAAAGTTCTCAAGTGCATGTATTGTGGCCACTCTTTTGAATCCCTGCAAGATCTTAGTGTTCACATGATCAAAACAAAACACTATCAGAAAGTGCCTCTAAAAGAACCAATGCCAGCTCTCACATCTAAACTTGTACCCCCAACCAAAAAAAGAGCATTTCAAGACTTAATGTCCCCAAGCTCACCAGAGTCTGTGTCTCCTGGCATATTCTTTGGAGACTCTCCAAAAGACCAAAAAGCAGCTAATCCCTATGTCACTCCTAATAACAGATATGGTTACCAAAATGGGGCCAGTTATACCTGGCAGTTTGAAGCCCGAAAGGCGCAAATTCTCAAATGCATGGAATGTGGCAGCTCCCATGACACATTGCAACAGCTTACAGCCCACATGATGGTCACTGGACATTTTCTGAAAGTCACAAATTCAGCCTCTAAAAAGGGTAAACAATTAGTTTTGGATCCTGTAATTGAAGAGAAAATTCAGTCGATTCCTTTGCCTCCCACCACAACTCGTCTCCCGGCGCCCAATGGCCAGCCCCAGTCTGACTCACCTTCGCAGCCATGCAGCCCCAAAGAGAAAAATGAGGATAAAATAGATAATGAGGCAGAGGAAGAGAAAGTAGAATTAGGCGAAACTGATAAAAAAATTAAAGAGGAATATGAAGACCCAACTGAAAAGTCTGACAAGCCTGTTAAGACCAGATCTTACCAGTACCTTACAGAAGAGGACTTAGAAGAAACACCAAAGGGTGGCCTAGACATCTTAAAGTCTTTGGAGAATACAGTGTCAAGTGCAATCAGCAAGGCCCAAACAGGAGCACCAACATGGGGTGGCTACCCCAGCATTCACGCTGCGTATCAGCTCCATGGATCCCTTAAGTCTACTTTGTCCTCCTGTGCACCGGTTCAACCTCTATTCAGCAACTCCAACTTGAAGGTATTGTCCTCTGACATGGCCTCTTTGATCCATTCACCAAATAGCCCCTCTCCACCTCTTAGCCAAAAAAACAATGTGCTGGCTATGGAGGAGCTTGTGGAAAAGGTGACAAGGAGTAATTCGACAAATGATGAAAAAGATGAAACTAAGTGTATGTCTACAAAATCACCATCGCAAAGTACCAAGGCCAGTGCAGATGCTGCCCCCAAAGTAGTGCAAATCTCTAAAGTTGAGATCCCTCTTGATCTAAAAGGTACAGAAGAGCAAACTGAGCCTAAAACAGAAGTAAAGATAAAAACTGAGGATGAATCACCACAGAAAACAGGTATCAATGGCTGCAATAGCCTTAGCATTATCACTGATAATTTATCTGAGCAATCTCTTGTGAGCCCTCTCAGTGCTTTGCAGTCTGTTATGAATAACCACTTGGGGAAAGCCGCAAAAGTTCCAAGACCTTCTGTGGACCCATTTACAATGCTTTATAAGATGAGCAGCTATGCCCACACTAAACAAGCAGAGCCATCAAGTCAATATAATAATGATAATAATGATCAGCCCATAGACTTAACAAAATCCAAAACCAGCAATGTTGGTTCAGCTAAAGCTAATCCTATAACACCAAACAATAATAATGCAAACAATGTTAAAGCAGTTTTTAGAAATTTCTCCCAATCATCATCTTCACCCCTTCGAGAGAATGCTTTGATGGATATTTCGGACATGGTTAAAAATCTCACGGGCCGTTTAACACCTAAGTCTACTACACCATCCTCTGTCTCAGAGAAATCAGACATAGACGGCTTTACTTTTGATGACAGCATGGAGGAGCTCTCTCCCATCCAAAGAAGGAAAGGCCGACAGTCAAACTGGAATCCTCAGCACCTCCTGATTCTCCAGGCCCAGTTTGCCTCTAGTCTTCGGGAGACACCTGAGGGAAAGTTCATAATTAGTGACCTGGGACCTCAAGAGCGAGTACACATTTGTAAATTTACCGGTCTCTCCATGACCACTATTTCGCATTGGCTGGCCAATGTAAAGTACCAGTTAAAAAGGACAGGTGGAACAAAGTTCCTCAAAAACATTGACTCTGGCCAACCTCTGTTTTTGTGTAGTGACTGTGCTTCACAGTTCAGGACTCCCTTGTCCTATATTAACCATTTGGAGACCCACTTGGGATTTACCTTAAAGGACCTCTCCAAACTTTCTCTAGACTTACTTGAACAGCAGGCAGTAACCAGAATTGCGGAAAAGACGTTAACGTCTTCTGGACTTAATGAAGATGATACTGGCTCAGCGTATCAGTGCAAACTGTGCAACCGGACATTTGTGAGCAAACATGCAATCAAATTGCATCTTTGTAAAACACATGGAAAGTCACCAGAAGACCATCTGATCTATGTGAAGGAACTTGAAAAGTTAGATAAACAGTGATATCGATGATATGGCATGATATATTCTTGTTGCACTAAAACTCTTAAGTCTCAATCTGTCAACACAGGTTGTGCCACAGCTGTTTCATATAAGATTTAACACCATATATTGTAATTATTCATTGAATTTGAATAAAAAAGGTTTTATTTGCAATAACTCGGAAACAGATTGTTATGGTTGCTTTTACACATTTCTACAGATTGGTGCAACAGACTCAGCACTATAGAGTCATTGATTAATTGTTATTTCATCAATGCACTGCATTTTAACTGAGCCTCTAGCAGTAGTCTGCTGTTTTCAAACTGACCTATGCTCTTGTGTTCATCACTGTTTATTTTAGAATAAATATATTTTACCGTATTTTGCATATTATGAAGCTGTGCATGTTTTCATGTAAAGCAATGAGAATGTTAGGTCTGGTTACTTTCAGTCATAATGGCTTAATTGATGTCCCCAATTAACAAAGCTAACTACTTTAAAGTTTAATGGATAAAGATAGTGTTCCAAAATGATTCTGCACTTTCAGTGAGCCTAAACCAATGAAGGAAATTTGATTTAAAAAGATCAAGTTTGGTTTTAAGGCCCTTAATCGAACCATGATGTTGTTTATTTACCATTATGCCACAATGAAATTTCAGGCATCTGTTTTTCCTGAAACCCAAAATTCTTACTTGTCGTCTTTTTAACATGTACAGTACTTGCTTAGAAGCCCATCAGAATTATCATGAAGGAGCTAAAGTTTTAAAGGTAATAAAGTTAAAAACTCAATGTAAAAAATAATATTAATAAATAATGTATGTTGGCATATCTTGCTACTTACAAGTTCAGTATTATTTGTACTGTGTGGATTTTTATGGTGTTATTTTCTAGACCATTTCAGAGGTTGATGGTGTGAAGCTACAGATTACTGTTGGACCAAAAATGTCCTTTTTTCAGTGAGTTGTAGGTCCCTTAATGTGCTTTTTATGAAATTACATTTCTGACATCTGATTTGATGTCAATGACTGTATATAAGCTTGAAATGATTTGCTCTCAAGAGTTCCAGGTTTTTGTCATGACCAGTTATTCTAAATGGCATCCTTTATCCTAAGTTGTAAAATAAATGTCATGTCCTGGAATAAAGTACAGTGTGTTTGGAGTTTTTATTTTTATTTTTTATAATACAACGATGCTGTAATTGCAAGAAATTGTTAGGGTTAAGCCACAGTGAATCATAGGCTGCCATCAAGTTCTTCTAAATGTTCTCTTACACCAAATCTTTTAAATGACTTAATTTAGCATTCCATTTAACTTCCATACATATATCCAAACCATCTCAGCCAAGCTTCTTCATTTGTATCAAAATAATTGAATCCAGGTTCTAAACCTGTCTATTTTGGTCATTCTCAGTGCAAATCATAAGTCTTTGCTTGTCTACTTCTAGCAGTAAAGACTTTAATAATTTTAGAGTCCTTCATGCTTCTACCCCACAGAGTACACTACAGACATCCCACCTACTTGGACTCCCTACTGTTGCCATTATGACACCAACAGAACACCAGAGACCATGGCAATTTCTGCCTGATTTCATGTTTGAGCTTGATACAAAGCCCCCCATGCTTCAAACATGTCTACCGCTCTGCTCGTTTATGGCAAAAACACACAGCTGGACTAAATTGTTGGTATCCCTTGTTTAATAAAAGAAAAACCCACAATGGTCACAGAAATACCTTGAATCTGAAAAAATTATTAATATTCTAAAAGATGCAACAAATTAAGTATGACTTTACTTTTCAATTATGCTTTACCAGAATTATAAAAAAAACTAATAAAATTGGCTTGGAAAGAAATGATTGTGCCTTTAACATAATGTTTTGTTACTTTACCTTTTGAGGTATTCACTGATTCCTGTAACTGCAATGAGACCTCTCAGCAGGTATTCTTGGTCCACTCCTCATGGGCAAACGGCTTCAGTTGTCTCAGGTTTGGAGCCTTTTCCAGACAGCACTTTTCAGCTCCTTCCAAAGATGCTCATTAGGATTTAGGTCAGGCTGATATAGGGCCACTTCAGAACAGTCCAATGTTTTCCTCTGACCCATTCTTCGGTGTTTTTAGAGTGTGTTTTGTGCCATTATCCTGCTGCAAGACCCAGGCCTGCAATGTACTGTATATAAAATGTGAAATGCAGCAGAACTTTTGCAGTTGGCTTTTGATTCAAAGGCTATAGCAATACATAATGTTGTTAAAGAGATGCTGTCAATCAAAATCACATTTTATGTTCTGCACAATGACATTAAAGCCTCCTATTTTTGTTTAAAGTTGCTGCAATTTATAGTTAAAATTGTAAAAATTTATCTTTTTTACTGCCTGAATTTAATGACTGCATTTATATAGGTGTTATTATTAGAGTATTATTACCTCCATTAATAATAAGATACATTTTCAGAATCGAAGAATTTAAGTTTATACATTAGGCTGGTCACCTGTTTGTTAAGCGCCACAACAGCCTCTCCTCCAGAAAGTCCAGACTCCGGTAAGTGACGAAATATTACCAATAACGTGTTTTGGCTTGCTTGCAGTTCAGTGTGATTGAAAAAACCACAGAACAGAACAAAATAATGAAGCAGTTTTAACAAATTCAGATTCAAATCCGCAACTCTAAATTGATCTATCCTAAAGTCGGGAACTCTGAGTGTTCGGTTTTAGAACGGCTGCTATCAATTAGTTCAGTCAAATTTAACTAGATCCACTCAGAGTTACCGCATGCGCAGCAAGTGTGAAAAGTCCTTCTCAGTGGAGAACTAACTTTTAAGATAGAAATGCAAAAAAATAAAATAAAAAAGGAGAACGTGTTCAAAAGACAGCTACAAAGGAGAGGAAGATGTCAAAGGAGAAGATGCTTGAGTTAAGGTGTTAATGCAGTTTTTACATTTATTAAAAGCACTCCTCTCTGTTGTTCCATTTGTTGGTCAATAAAAGGGAGTTTTTCCTCTCCACTGTCGCTACAAGCATGCTTAGTGTGAGGGATTGCATTTGAGTCAATGAGTTGATGCAATCAACTGGTTTTCCTTAGATAGAAAACTTTTAATTAATTTGACTGTATGATATGGTGAACTGCAAAGTGCCTTGAGATGACATGTTGTGAATTGGTGCTATATAAATAAACTGAATTGAATTGAATTTAATTAAAATAAGATTCTTTCTAATCAAAATCACACTCCTAGACCTAACTGTAATATTATATTTTCTAAATTGCATTTTTGTTGCAGAAACTGAATTTAAGAAAGTAAATAAAACAAAATTACACTAGTAAGAATTGAGTTTTATATATCTAGAAATGTTTACAAATTTTAAGTCTGACATTTATCAGCTTGACTGAAAATGTATTTATGATATATGAAAAAACATTTTTTTCATAGTTAAAATAATACAAATGCTGACTAGTAATATTAGGAATATGGAGATCTGAAATTAATTTATAGACATCCAGAATATTTATTCTAGATGTGGAGGATGTCATTTTGTTTGAAATGTTCATTTAGACAATGAAAAAAAAAACTTTTTTTTTGAGATATCAGAAATACATATTCAGTAAAACTAGTGCTTCACCTAACTTTAAATGACATGGTTAAATCTGTGTCGCTGAGGCCTTTTGACGCACGGCAGCTACCGTTGCCACAATACGTGTTTGAGTCAGCGATATTCTACGACAGATTTTTCGTGTGAGCAAAATAGCTCCATTTCACTCCTGGATGACAGTAATTCTTACACATTGTCCCTTTACTTTTGCTGAAGTTTGTTGTCTTTAAATGTAGATTCATGCAGTTGTAATGTTAATTTCACTGCTAAGCTGCTGCTCATTCACTATCTAAAAGCTATACAAAATGAAAGTTCTATGAAATTACAATTAAAGTTGTCCAAGTAGCTGATGTGCCTTAGTAAGAAGTTTAGCTTTTGCATTTGGCAATACAGCATTCTCCTAGAGGCATTGCTAAACAATACAGGTAGATTAGTGATGAGTGATTAGTGAACCAGTAAAGCAATCGGGGGCTGATACCCCCATCTCTCTCAGGTCACGGCTATCAATCAATCAATAAAGAGAGAAGAGGGCAACAGGTGTTGACAAAATTATGGTTTCTAATATTTAAAAAAAGATTATGTTTACATTTTTGTTTCAGTTAGTTAAATTTGTTTCTTGTAAGTTAGGTTTAAATATTTCAGTAATTAACTGATTTTTGTTTGCTTTGCAGTGCTTTTTTACAACTAATGCTCAACAGAGCAAAAATATTGAGTTAAAATCAAATGATTAGGCTAATTATCACTAACCTTCTACAATGACAAGTTGGAAATTTGACTAAGATGCTATCAAATGGGAATTTACCAGGAGATGCGATTGTGCTCGATAACATAAAGGTTGGATGAAGTTTAAACAAAAAAAAATTATATTTTTTCATATTTTATTTTTTCATTTTTAAATTTCTTTCATCCTTTGTAAAGAAGAATCAAAGTTTAAGGAACTACTTTTGTGATTTGATACCTGTTAACCCTTCTCTTAATGGCACTTGTGAATTAATATTGTTTATTTATTAGTGCTTGTATTTAAAACACTTTTGTAACCAATCATCAGATTTGGTTTTACATGTAACCCAACCTTACCCTGAAACCAACCTGAAAAAATTTGCTATTTGGTAAAACTGATTATGATAGGAATCTAAATATAAATGGCTCTTAATCACATTTAATTTTAAATCCATAGTCTTATAGATTTACTTTGACATCTAAAAGATAACATTTTCTATACATGGGAAACTAGATATTTCTTACTAAATACAGAAACAACTAATTCATGCTCCATGTTGACCATAGTTTTTTTTTTTTTTTCTCTTTCTTACTCTTAGTGTTTGAAGTTGCAGTAAATGTTTCCTGTTTTGGTAGGTTAGGATTATAAAAACTACTCCAAACCATAAAAATAAAAGATTTGTATATACGTTTTTTATGATGCTCTTTAAAGACAAAGATTTGCATGCACTTAGAAGAGTATACTTTAGAAAATGTCAGTGACTTCTGGTGATTGTCCTTGGTTTGTAAGCTTTTGATTGTTTTATTCACAACATTTTTATAAAATGGAGGAAATGTTTTAGCCAAGAGCAAAAACACAATCCTATAAACCTCCACAAGTTTCCAAAGACATGTCTTGTGCTTAAATGCGACCAAAGTTGAACTGGTTTTAATTCTGACCGTATTTGCTCATTTTCACTGCAAAAACCAGGAACTTTGTAAACAATCACCCATTGAAATAAACAGAAACTTAAATGTATGGGTACTGGCAACTCATTCTCTAATGTTAAAGATCATAAATACCTTAGTTTTCTGAAAAAACTTAAATTATTTTCCCTATATTTAATAGTTAGTTTTTGATATTTACACAACTGTATTTGGTTTTCATCCCAAAAAATTATACTTTTTTTATTTTTATTTTTTTTTAGTGCAGGTGATGGTTTTTGAAACAGGATAATGACCAAAAACACACAACTAAAAACACTTAAGTGGGGCCAAATCAAATATGTCAACACCAAATGGAGGACAATAATAAACCTATTTTTGCTTTTTTAAAGATTGAATATTATCAACATTAATATTCTAAATTATCTTTCTTTTTGCCCACTGAAATACTCCAGAATTTAGCTTAATCTTCAAAAAAGAAGGTGGAATTATACTGTCTTCAAGTAAAAAGCCAAGTGTCTCCTTTCATTACATAGTCACGTATGACACATAAGTATGACACGTATTCAGTCTTTAATACAGTAATATTTTGAACTTTAAGCTTGAGTCTGAGGAAATAAGAATTCATGCATAATCCCCCATTAGACAAAAAAGAATAAAACATTCATTTTTAAAATCCAGTTTTGGAATTTATAGTTCGACACAAAGCTGAGCTTTATAGTTCGGCAACTGAAACACCTGATAAAAGAGGCCATGACATGTCTCCACTGAAGGTATTTAAGTCGACATGCTCCCACCCCACGCAGCTCTTAAACACTAGCCTGAGGCATTTCTCTCAAGAAACAATGGAGTTCTAGTGCCTTGCGGCATTATTTTTGTGTCTGTGGGGAGGCTGTGGCAAGACATACAGAAAATGTATCACTTAAGTTTAATCCTCAGGAAGTTAACTTAGGGGAACAAAGATGTCTAAATAAATATTTTGCTGAAATTAGTTTCTGTATCAAAACTGTTTTATGTCTCGTAGAGACTCTAAACCTATTTGAAGCCCATTTGTTTATTATATAATATTATATAATTTAAATTTTTAATCACAAACTGCAACCAGTTAAAATTAAATGAATGAAACTGGCCTGAATAAAAATGATTGCGCCCCTTAAAAAATTGATATAAATCTGTTCAGTTGTGTGTAAATTAATTGATTAATGATTTTTTTTGCTCTGTGAAGTCCTAAGAGGTGTGGTAAAGCAACACATGATTAAGACCAAGGGAAAAATGAATGCAATTCGCAACAACCAGACACGGCAAGGGGACAAACTCCTCTGATGCAACAGTTTTCAGATGTTTGTTTATTATAAATGTATCTTTATGGTGCCACTTCACTGATAAAAACTACTTTGTCTACTTTGTCACCTCAATCCAAATAACACATATAAAAGTTTGTGGTTTTAGTATTTGAGTTTTTCAAGGTTTATAATTTTTTGTGCACAATGCTTTTGAACATGAATGAAAAAGATTAAATGTGGCTCCTTCTGAAATTTGATCAGGACTACATGTTATTTTCATTATACTCTACTCTCTTGGTTAAAAGAAAAAAAACAAACTCAGATTTTTTTTACCCAGCAATGATATCTATCAGGGTTTTAAATTCATATCTATCTAGAAATCTGCTAAAAAAATTCCAACATGTCCAAATTAACTATTGAATATGGACAGTTTAAATTGTCACTGTGAAAGAGCCTCATATCTTTCCATCTTGTCATAAATCAGGTTAAAGTTTTGACTCACCATCAAAGTTAATTTTAGATCTTTAAATAACAATTTAGCAAATAATTAAATTTCAAGGTCTGTGTATTGATCCAGAATGGTTTTCGTAAAAGTTACAACCTTTACTGCCCAGATGACCTTGCTATGAGAATATCACTAATAAATTTCAAGACAATGAAATGTCACAGCTTTTAGGCATTATTTGTGACCCTCTATATGTCTCTATTAAGGCTCAGTTCTGTGCCTCATAAGTTTAACATGCATATAAAAAGCAACTGCATAATATGGACAAGTAAGTGACAGAGAAAGGTGCAGTATGCAGTAAAAAATTCAGCATGCCTTTTTAGGTCTACATGATCTTGTTTTGACACTTAACACATACTAAACTGGTTTGTTTACTTAACATCTTTAAGGGTCACTTACCCATACATTTTGATAACTGATAACTTTGTTGCATGAAGTATTTTATTTCATGTTTTTATTTATGTTATGTTTTTGTCATCATCTCTTGTTATGTACTATATAAAGCATTTTGCATTGCTTAATTTTTTAGTGATAATGTTATACACATAGACAAGCAAATATACAACTTAACTAAAAAAAAATGCAAGAATAAAATAATTTCAAAACTAGAATAGCAGTCAGAGAGTGTAGACCTCTGCCAAACAGCATCATTTGGTATTTTTGTCTTCAGTATAATTCTTCTGGACTTTTTGAGTCTGATACTGAAGCTATCGATAGTTACTGTTGCCTCCTTCTCTTTTTGGGGGGACCTGCTTGTTCAGCCAAACAT
>NW_015150669.1:654044-668495 GCF_000732505.1 Cyprinodon variegatus
ATAACTTCCTAGGTGGAGGGTTATAAAACTAGAGTCAGTATCATAATTATAATTATACACATGATTGATTGATCACACATGTGCTTTTCTATGGAATCCACTTCTTCCTCTGTGCACGGACTGCACTTTAAGACCAGGTTAGTCACTCACATGTTCGTAATCATCCTTCGCCAGATTAACATGGTCACTAACCTGTGTTTCTCTCCTGCAGAGGTTGCTGCATTAGACACCCTAGCTGCCACTGCCAATCAGCCATTTCTAAATAAACATTTTCTGAGTTTTCTAACTGTCTATTTTGCCTTGAATATCAGGTCCTCTGTGCTGAGCCTTGACAGCCCCATGTTCAAGAATGGGTGGGTTCCTACAAGATATGGATTGCGTTCCTGGCTATCTGCAGCCCAGGTTTCGACCAGTCGATCCATTATCATCTATTCATTAAAAAGTGATTTAATTATATTTTTTAGGGAAGGCATACACTGTACAATATTTTCAATTGTGCACAGCTACAATTCAAACTGTACTGCAAAACCTCAGGGTTTAAAAGTTCACAACTCAAATTACAGTATCTGTTCTCACACTGCATGGCCCAATGCTCTGATGTAATCTCACTGCTCTTAAGCCGGGCGTACACTGTGCGATTTTTTTCAGTCGTTGTACGCAGCTACTGCTCACAGCTCACGATTTATTTTCCACCCAAGGCTCTGATGCGATCCACCTGCTCACACTTTATGACTAAAAAGCACGTCAGACTCAGCTCCGCAGTGAGATGGAGCTACTCAGACTCGTCTACCAGGAAGCCAAACAAATAGAAGGGGAATATTAAGCTCACTATAGTGAACGTGCTGCTTCGGCAATTTGTGCAATTTTATGCTGAAAGCCCTAAAAAGAAAAGGCAAAGACGTATTGTGAAAAAAGACATGGCTGAGCAAACGTGGCTACGTTTGTCAATTTTACAGACAGAACTGCATTTCACTCATTGCATCCCTGCCACGCTACTCTGTTTACAGAAGAATCCTTGTTTGAGCATGCGCACTGAGCGATTTGCCCATGATTGTTGGGACCTCAACAATTGTGGGCAAATCGTGTTGAGCAATTTGACCTCACGATTCCTGATAGGGAGGTGGTCGTGAGAGGCTGATCGCCCCTCGTTACCCCCGTACACTACACGACTCACGATCAGGCTGAAAGTCGGCCCGATCGAAAGATTCTCGCACGACTGGAAAATCGCCCCGAAAATCGCACAGTGTACGCCCGGCTTTACTGTATGTCCCAAAACCACACACTGGAGTCAGCCCTGAGGAGGGAGGGCGCTGGTCAGACTTGTCTATCCGGAAGTAAAGTCAGAGAAGAAGAATTTCGTTATTTGTACATGTGCAGCGCACAAGTTTGAGGTAAATTGGCTCATTACTCTGCTTCACCAGAAGCATAACACTCATACATGTTTGATTTTTATTCAACTGTACAAATCCCGATTGTAAGGTGGTCATGAGAGGCCAACCGCCCCTCGTTACCCCCTGTATACTACACGACACGCACAATGAGGTTGAAACTCGTCCTGATCGAAAAAAATTCTTGCATGACTGAAAAATTAGCCCAAAAAGGGTGAAAGAATTATACAGTGTAAGCCCACCGTAAGCATTAAAATACACATCAAAACTACATCTGTGTAGTCAGTTGATCAAAATTATAATTTTAGTTTACTTTTTTTCAAACCCAACTAAGAACTGAAGCCATTTAAAATGAATGTAAACCATTCAAGAGGCTATTTGTGAGTATAAAATGTATTGTTTCGGCAGAATGTTTTGACATTGGTGGTCAATGTAGGTATTCATTTTTGTTGTTTTGCTGCCGTTTAAATAAAACAATATTTTGAGTAATGGAGTAATGACCTAACAGAGCTCTCTGATGTTCACCTTTTAGAAACAACAAATATACATTCTTCATAGACTGGATTTTCATGTAAACCTTATTTTGTAGAGTCTAACCATTTATATACTTGTATAAATACACATTTTTTAGTTTTCTTAATTCTGTGCTGACAAAGCTGCTTGTAAAAGTTATTGTAGGTTTAATGTAGTAAAAAGGGCAACAGAAACAAAATCCAGGAAAAAAAATATTAGAACCAGAAAACCAGGGGAAAACACACACAATGAGTCAAGCAATGACACTAAACCAGCACTGAAGAACTGCGCAGGGAGAGTATATATGGGAGACAGAACAAAGACTGTGGTAATCAGCTGATATGGAGCAGGTGTGGATAGAAGTGACTAGAAGGGAGCAAGGGGAAAGGAGACAGGCACAAGGGGGCAACAGAGAGAAACGGAAGAAATACCAAACATCATACTTATAACACCAAATGGAAGAGAAACCAATCAACAGGAAAACACAGAATAACATAAATCAATGTGGATCTGAAAACTTAAGAAACTCAAACAGAAGTCTACAAGGGGAGAACCATTTAGACCAATCACTGGACACTGTAGCACTAGGATCATCTAAAATATTGCAATTAAACATAAAAAGCACTAAAATAAGCAAAAAATGTAGCTTCTCTGAACTAAGTTAAATCAACAATCATAGAATTTAGTAGAAATACCTGAAATCCAAATAAGAAAAGTGTAGACATTTAATTAATTTAAAAAAAAAGTTGTTTTGGTCTGACTTTGAAGCCTATCAATGGCTTTTATTTTTCCAGTGCCACATAGACAGACTTAATTTCTGGCTTAGAGATTTAAAAAAAAATTAAAAAGCCTACAATAAATGATGCATCCTGCGTCATGATAGAAAGGCTGATTTCTTCATCCAGGATCAGATTTTTATAATTATATTAGGGGAATTCATGCTGCAATGTTTTTTTTTTTTTTTTTTCAAAGAACTCTTGCAGTGTTTCCACATTTGCATCATTCACTCAGCACATTTATTGGTATGTTGCAAATAAACAGTACAAGCATGTTGCTTCATATACAAGCTCTAAAACAAGTCATCTTGTCACAACAGACACTGAAGCGCCACTGCATGAGACAGTCAGTCTTTTGTTTGTTCTAACGTGACTCTTGTTTGTGTTAAAAAATAAATAAATAACTAAAATAAATTGGCTCCGTGTCATCAACATTATGAGACGCACAGAGACGCACAGAGACAGCGGCACAAATCTGATGGTGAAACAAAAGGCTGTTTATGACAAGAGGCGTCATGGCGCAGCCTGTTATCCATTTATAATAATCATCTTGGAGGGTTTGGGGTTACGGTAAGCTGTTCTGGTACTGAGTACAAACATCTGTACCTCCTCGTCGGAGAGAAACCTGCGTCAAAGTAGGCAGTTTTTGAATCCTTGTGACACACATCTACAATGATGTCAACTGTAAAATTCTGTAAATTTAAACCTCTTTTCCTCTGGTACTACTTTTAAGGTCAAAGATCTGCTGATTTTATTGTTCAGTTTTATGAAATGGGCATAACATGAGGAGAAAAAGTTCTACTCTATTTATAAAAACTAGAGGTTCAGAGAAGTGGAGCCATGTAAATTGATTTGTTTTAGGGCTCAAAATAAAATCCCTAAAAGTTGAAACAATGAAGAAACAATGTTTACAGTAGAAATAAAGTAAACAAGGTTTTTCTGTTTAGATTTTGGTTTAACTTTAACCTGCTTGTTCTGACTTCATTTTTTTGTTTTTCATTGCTTACAATTTTTCTCAGTCACTTTAGTGCACCTCACATCAATATTAATATTTTCAGAGCAGTTAGTTAAACCTCCACAATATTTGTAATTTGTGCAGATCATAGTAGCAGTTCTTAGAATGCGTATGGACATGCTTCAGTTGCTTTTATGCAAATCCCTGCTGTTTTATAACATTATCATAAGCTCATGTCATGCCAGTAAAATTTAACCATACTTCTGAATGCTAATAATCCTAATTTCATTGCTTAAGTTCTTTCATACAAAGATGTTAAACTTGTCAAAATGAGTTGTCAGAATAAGAGTGGTCTAACTGGAGACCATCTGGACAAGGGTTTTTTTTTTACGGATAATTGCATCAGATATCGTCATCTGGTACGTGATGCATCACATGATGCTGATGGAATATCTCCCTTCCTACTCACCATCTTTAAATCCACAGAAGTTTTCTCCTCCTGGAGTTGGAAGGTGTGTTACCAACATTCACATAACCAAAGGGCCACTCTCCTGGCCTTGGATGCAGCATGTGATGATGTCACAGCAGAGGCCTGCAGATGGTGGATCTGCCTCTCATGGAGGTACTTTTCTCAATGCTTAAGGCCGGATTCGGCCTGTGGTCCTTTGCTGCATGGTCGGCCATGTGGAGGACTAATGGGTCGTGTGCATTAACCACTGCGCCACCTGCACGCCCCAGAGAGAGAGGTGATATTTACTTTGATATAGATGAATACAGTATATGTGTCTAAACAGACAGGAATGTCTGGATGTGCATGAAGGATTTACAGTGATGAATGTTATTTCCAATGTACAGCAACTGTTTACTGTTGTGCATGGCTCTACCCAAAAGGAGTTAAAGGAAGATGCATTTCTTTTCTCTTATAGTATCTTAAGTTATATGCAATTAATCTCTTAACACCCACTCCATTTGAAGTATTCCTTACATATTTTGCATACCCAAATGGAAAAGCAAATAACTGATGAACTGTAAGCCCAAATTACATTCTAGTTTCTGAAAATATAAACGAAACGTTGGTGAGTAAAATACAACATAAGCTGCATCAGTTCAAACATGACTCAAAGTTGTTGTTTTTTTATTCTCGAAAACAATAGGTCTTTCTAAACAGCAGTAATAAGCTTGAGAATAGGCATTTCTTATTATGTTTGTTCTATATCATGTCAACCACAAATGCAGAAAATTTCAGACCTCTAGCTACAACATTTCCAGAGCTGTGGGGGTTTTAACTTATGGCATCACCAGTATCTCCAAATATCTGCAAATGTGCAAAATGCTTTCACTACTACTAAAAATACCTTTAATACTATTGTAGTAATACTAAAATAAATGGTACAATTATTGAAAGTGGAAATCAGAAGGGGCTGATTCACACTTTGGGACCCCCTGTTTCAGAGTAATGTTCTTTGGACAGATTGGTCTAAAATGATTTTTTCTAACTGATTGGACGCCAGGAACCTTAATACCAACAGTGCAACATGGAGCTAGTTTGTAAATGCTTTAAGGAAATACAATCCACTCTGGATGCTACAGTATATTTAGGGGTGAAATGTGAGAGCATCTTTAGAGGAAATAAAAGAGGAACTCAACTCTACAGAAGAATGGAATATAAAATCCCTTTATTTTCCCACAATGAGGAGATTGTGGTGTTAAAGCAGCAAACAATTACAGCAAAAGTGGTCACACAAATGTGGACCTTAAAAATTGTGCAAAAATAACAGAATGAGTGACAGATATAAAAAAATAGACAGTAGACAAATAAGAAATTGTATTCTACAGTGTTTTTACAAATATAAATGCTGTGCATCTGAAGAATAGATAATCAATATAAGCTGTGGACATATTTACAGTAGTCGATATGTAAAAACAGCAGCAACACCAGAAACTGTGCAGAAGCATAAATGTGACAACTTATTGAGATTGTTGGGAACAGTGATGGTTATAATGTCTTACAGCTGCTGGGAGGAAGGACCTGTGATAATGCTCCCTGATGCATTTAGGGTGTAGAAGGACAGTGACCTAAATGATACTGGTAAATCCTCCCATATCTTCCTGAAAATAATCCATGGGGAGTCCAATGGGAGTCAAAGCCTAGAACATTAAAACAAATATTCAGTAAAACTCTTTTTCTCATAGATAAGTATTTATAATCTTAAAATAACAAGATTTTTAGTGATTTGTTGCATATGTATGGAATTTAGCTGTCCTCCACCAAGCAGAGATTTGGTTGTTTTCTACTTAACACCTGGTTTTGTCTTCCATTAAATAAAGAGCTGCCATTTCCTTAATGCATATACATACATCTTGAAGGTTTATCCTCTTTCTAATAATATTTTAATGGGACATCAGATTGTTGTCATATTCTAATTAATATATTCCAATTTCATTTGGAATTTATGATTTTTTGAAAATGCTTTAACGCTTTAAACATAAAAGCTTTTGAAGCTTAGCTGCTGTTGATATATTTTCCAAAATATACCACAGCCGATTAGTGATCTTTCCAGTCATCTCCAGTGTTTATTCTCTTAAAAAACTTCACCATAAGGCTTGTTAAAGTGTTTCACCTTCTGTGAAAATCTAACTCATCATTTCATCGGAAATGATTGCTGATAGAAGTTAGAGTGTCGATCAGAGCTGAAATAAAGCTATTTGAGGTGTCAGACTAATTTCTTCTTGGTGCACATATTCTGACAGTAAGATGATGTGGCACCTCAAGTTTTAGTTTAAAAAAAGGAGAACTCGGTGGCAGTTTTTAAGAGAAGCTGAAGGTTTAAAACCGCCCGAGACATCTTTTCATGGACAGAGAGTTGAGAATCCGATTGCTTGTTGACACGTTCCTCCCTGTTGAGATCTTCCAGCAGTCAAAACCATCTTGTAAAGTGTTGTGTTACCTGTCAAGAGAAGAGCTTTTTTTTCGGGAGATATAGACACCATAATTTATCAGGCCGAAGCAGAGGTTCTTGAAGAATGGAGAAGTGACAAGGTGGATTCTTTTGAGAATAATGACGACTGCCATTGTTCTGAATGGATGGAGCGTCTTTTAGGATCTATCAAAGTCTTCCTCCTGGCCCATGGGTGTGAGATACAGCACATCACAGTTTTGTCAAACTTTTTTTTGAAAAACTGCAACATTTATAGTGAATATTAAAAGTGTCTGCACTTTGGTAATAAATAATTAACCACTGTACTTTAAAACATTACCTAAATGATAATTATGCCTTTAGAGGGAATAATATAAGAAATTTGGCTTCTGTTGATAAAGGCCTATCATCTGATGAGCATTTTGCTTTTATGATAGATTTTAATAGTTTCCCCTTTAAGTAAAAATTATATTGAATTTTAAATGATATGCATAAGTATGGTATTTGTCTGGGGTCAATAAAACCAGACCCAATAGCCGCGTTTAGGTCACAGAAAATATTTTAATAAGGACTCATTTGGACTTTGTGTCATAGATGTTTCTGACCATAATCTTGTTAAAGGTTTCCAACATTTCCTTTAGGGTTGTGGTCTGCAGAAAAAACCCTGGAAAGTATCATTTACAACCACTGCTCGTGTGGCTGATAACATTAAAATATAACATATTTTCCTTATATAGCTACACATTGCACTCTTATGATGCAGATTGCTCAAACTCAGCCTGTTGTGTTGATTTTTTTTATGCTTATGTTTTTGTTTGACAACTTATGCTCAATGATAATTTTGCAGACATTGAAGGCCTTGTATTAAAGCCCTTCTGTCCACATTCACAACTTGAGATATGCTCATAATACTGATTGACTTCTATCAAAGAAAAAGATAAATTATACCAAAAAGCACTTTTACTAAGTCCAATTAAACAATAAGGTTGTTTACTTTTTATACTTCCCTATATTTAATTTCATGTAATTGATATGAATCTATTTATTCATCCGTATTTAAGTATTGTATTCCTGTACATTTATATCTGTTTGAACCCTTCCTGTGTCCCCTTTATCCTTCCTCTCTTCCCCTTTTGGATTTAAACTGAATTTGGCAAATGGGTAAAGATGCTGAAAGCAAACCAGAAATGCATCAGTGGTCACTATGTTAAGGGATAACGGACACCCTTGATATTCCTATTTGACACTAATTATAACTATTATACTTTGCATGACAGTATGTAAGTATGTAGAGGCATATGACACTTCACAGGATTCAACAAAAATATTGTTTTTCTTTATACAGTACAGTATGTCATATGTCTAACAAATGCAAATGTACACATAATCATCTGTTTTATTTTTTTAAATGGAGAGCTTCAGCCATTCTCTATATTTCATTGTTCTTTTTCAGGAGACCATTGTTCAGGATTTGGTGTTTAAGTCAATTGTTGAAGTCCACATGGCTGAAGGCTGCCTGGATTCAGAACATCAGTTTGAAAACCATTCCTGCCCATGATAATGTTCTCAATGCAGACCCTGCCACCCTGCAGTTCAAGAAGAGGAGCTTGGAACAGGAGCTGGGAGCTACAGTTTGTGCAATTTGGAATCAGCCATTCTCCCTTTCCTTTAGCTTTCTGCCCTTATTGTTTTCTGATTTTTCTTATCTCCATCTGTTGACTCTCACCTGCTCTCAATCTTGCCTGTATGACAGATGCTTGGTTTCCATCTGTTATTATCAGTTCCTTCTGATGATGTGACTGTAAATGGTGGTCCTCTCATCCATGCAAATGCTGACCTATTTTATTATTAGATTGTTTTAGTTCACCTCTTGTTATTGTTAATTTACCCTGTTCTAAAGTGAACATACCCCTGACAGGTATATTGGTAAGGGATATACAATAACTTACATTAGGTGATTCATGTTGGTCGTTTATTTTTTTAAGAGATGTATTACTTGTTTCTCTTTTATTGTACTTTATTATAACAAAGATAGATTTCTGAATTCGAAATATTAGTGTGCCTATGAAGAGACTTCATGTTTTTCTCAGTGTTTAGACAGATGCTATTTAGCACCTTAGGAGAGGTAAAGAGGTTACACTCACAGTGCTGTGGTTTCTCCCTCAAATTCCTCATTATTCTGAACTATTTCTGTATTTTTTTTCTAGCTTCCTGGTTTGAATGTCAAATGTTGTATTTATTTCTTCGAAGCTGTCTCGAGGAACTACTGTCCTGTGGTTTGGTTTCAGTCTTGGACAGTGGGACGAGTCTCATTCACATTCTGTCCAAACCTGACATAATTTGCATGAGAATAAGCCCAAACTCTGCAAACGTGACACGTCCCAGACAGGGGATCACAACTTGGCTGTCATATTAGGCCGGTAAATTCAGGTGACATGGATCCTGTGTCCTCATCTGGGCCAACCTGACAGTGGTTCATGTTCCCCACTGTCTTTTTGTGCAGTGCTTTGTGAGTGAGTTGGAGGGGGGGTTGCTTTTAATCAGCATGACGAAACCTGCCACCCCCCTTGCACAGACACGCATACAGGAGAGTGGGCATACACCGAGGGGGCAGTGGGCTGGCCGTTATGCCATCATTAGTCCGAACCTACACGGCAAGCTTCTGACACATGTCGAAGGAGCTTCATTCGACCTACAGAAGGCGCATACGCATTATGCAAAAGCAGCAGTGTCTATGACTGTCACTGCTTGAAGAACTGAAGGAGGGAGTGCAGGGGGCATGGGGGTATGAAAGAGGAGAGGAACAGGAGTGAGACAGGCTGCAAATCAATAACAGATAGGGAGGAAGCCATGATTATCTGAAGAAATATTAGTCTTTAACAAAAAACATCATCAGGAAACTCTCTTCGCTCTACATTAAGATCTTTGACACAAAGAAGTCTTCGATGTTCTAGTTTTCAGGGGACCACAGTGTTTCTTCTTCACCTGTGCCTTCCGGCCTATTAATGACTCAGTCTGACTTGGACTTGGTTCAGTTTAGACACTGCAGGGGAATGTGTCATTACTTATAAAGGTCTGCAGTGCTGTCAGACCAATGTGGTGGACTATATCTTGCCTGCCTTCTCAGACCACTTATGGTTTCAAAATGTGTATTATTTCAGATTTGATATGTGGATTTTAGTCTTAAGCAAATGCACCAAGAAAGTCGGGACTGTAAAATTTGCCATTTCAGTGGTAAATGTTTGTGTGGTCAGGTTGTTTTGATACACCTGTGGACAAAACTGCTGGTACCCCTCGTTTTGTGAAAGGGAAATTGACAATGGTCAGGGAAATAACATGAATTTGACAGAAGTTATAATAGATGAAAATTCTATGAAAATGAACAAATGCAAATTAGACACGGTTTTTCATCCATGCTTCAATAAAAAATTAAATACACGAAACAGGCCTTGACATAAATAAGGGTGCTGTTAACTTAGTATTTTTTTGTACAACCTTATGAGGTATTCACTGCAATCAAACCGTTCCTGTCAATGAAACCTCTGTTCCTCTCAGCAGGTATTTCGCATAGGAAAACAGCTCCAGTTGCCTCAGGTTTGAAGGGAGCATTTACCAGACAGTATGTTTCAGCTCCTTCCAAAGATACTAAACAGAATTTAGATCATAGCTCATAAAAGGCCACTTCAGAATCATCCAATGTTTCCTTTTAGCCATTCTTTGGTGTTTTTATCTGTGTGTTTTGGGTCATTATTCTGTTAAACACCCATGATCTACACTTAGCAGCACGTTTCTCACTAGAATCCCTTGAAGGTCTTGAAATTCCATTGTACCCTGAAGAGATTTAAGGTACTTTGTAGCAGATGAAGCAAAGTTGCCCCACAACATAACAGAGCTTCCTCCATGTTTCACTGTAGGGACAGTGTTCTTTTCTTAATATGTTTCATTTTTTTGCTGCCTGTAGAACTGATAGAGCTTGACAAAAAGTTAAATTTCCACACTTTTCACCAGATTTTTTCAGATTCCCATTATTTCTTTGATTATTGTCTGTTCCATCCGCCCTGACCACTGTAGAACTATGTGACATTATTTCATCAATTAAGGGTTAACAGTATTTAAAACTAATTTGACTTGCGAAAACTAAAGCCATTATCCTGAAAGATTTTAGAAACGTATTTTTCAAATTTTTTACACAATGTATACACATTTTGTGTATAGAAATATAAGATACTCGGAAAATATTGATTCAAGAGAAAAGTACATTACATACTTGTGGAGAAAAGGGAATTTAACAAATGTTTCATGTCGTTGGTGCCCCTCTTCTCTTTGCAGCTGTCTAAATACTTTAATGTTATATTGGGATACATGTATAAAGGAACTAGTAATGCACAATGTCTCCAAAGTAAAGGGGAAAGTCATTATTGTAAGTCCTAGGAGGAAATTCTGCTTTTATTGCCCATGTCAATACAATGATGTAGCACCAGGCTCTGCCAGTCCTTTGTCACTTGGGCACTGCAATCTTTTCCTGTCAGTTGCCAGGGATAAACACTGAGATTCAATTTTTCCAATAAAGCTAAATGCACATGGTCGAATAGCTTATGAATATGAATATACTTATAAATAGACAAGATGAGGGGGCAGATTGATGCTGGCCTGTCACTTTTGCCTTGCCTAACATCTTCACTGAGGGTGAACCCTACCCTGGATTTAATAAAACTGACTTTCTGCAAAAGCCAGAAAAGGCTTCCCTATTCTTTTTCCTCGTTCTTTTGTTGCTCATGTTAAGGACATTTCAGCTATTTTTTTTTCCAGTCCCAAAATTAAGCCGCTATCATTAGGATAAGTTTGACATCTCATTAATTAACAGTTATTCAACAATCATGATCACAGTAGGAGTGAGAGTGACAGAGAAATGACAGGAGGGTGGTGGAGGAGCTGTGAGATGGTGACAAGTGTGGACTTTGTACAAAATTGCATTAATATGATGAGTTAGTTAAATGAGCCAAACACACCCAAACAGCTGTTTTCACAGAGAGGGCCAACTCTATCTGAGTTGATGTAAACGGAGACCATTAGAAGTTTACTAAAGATATCTTTATCTGATTATATAAAGCCTTAAGCAAAGCATTGTTGCTGGTGCTACCACATAACCAGCAGTGATACACTGTATGTTATGATACCTAGATAGCAAGATGTATCGAAAACATATTTTATTCAGATTCCCGCTATTTTTCCTTTATGAAACTCATAAATAAAAAATGTGTCTCAGATTTTTATATTTTGTTTTTTATATTATAGACAAATATAACCTGAAGAAATGGGAAACACATTCTGAAATGATTGTTTCATGTATTAAAAGAAAGGTATCCATAGTCACCTGGACCAAAAAGTAATTTTTCCCTTCACTTAATAACTGTTTTGGTACCATTAACTGCAACGTCACTTATTGAGTTTTTAGGTTACCTGTTAATGCATTTTTCTCAATCATTTATCAGAGGTGTGTCCCACCCCTCCTTCCAAAATTGTATTAAATGTGTCCTCACTGGGGGGATTTGAACATTAAAGAAATGTTTAAGATAAGGCCGCAGCATCTGCAATGAATTAAATGTTGGCACAATGACTAGGCCAATCCAGATTTTTTTTATTTATTTTTTTTTACCGATTCAGAGACGGATTGCTGTTTTTTTTTATTACTGTCTTGCTTATAATCCAAATGCTATTCATCTTAAGGTTAGAAGTTAGTGGCTGGACATTCTTACTCTGGAAGTTCTTGTAAAGATAAGAATTCATAATTTCATAAACTACAGCAAACTACAGTTCTTTAAAAATCTCAAGCCATTACACCATTATCTCGGCCACCATGTTAGTCGTCATTACTATCTATTCATCCAAGACAGTATTACTTACCTCAAAATATAAAAAAAAAAAAAAGATTAGTAGAATTAAATCTTTTTGTTTCCAAAACATTATATGGGTTTTTCAAGCCTAGAGAGAGGGGTATTTATAATGGCCTTCTTTACCCTAAAATGATTTTTACCATGCAGCAATATAAAGGGGAGGGGCATAACTGCATTACGCCTAGGTGTGTACTGTGTCTTGTGATTTAAAGTTTTTACAGGCTTTAAAATATCAGCTTTGAACTTTACCTCACTCAAGCCTACACTACTTATGCAGTAAGATTTGTTGCAGATAAAAATGAAAGGAAACATGATTGTTGATATGCTTAGATTTAAAATCCTAGCTTCAGTTCAGCCCCAGATTCTTTTTGAATTTTCAGAAAACAAAAATTTAGCGACTGAGAAAAATAATAAGGAATGCATAATGTGTTGTTAAAAAAAAGAAAAAAGTCATACTATGTTATTTTAAAATATACGTATATTGAGCCTCTGTGCTAAAAGTAAAATCAAATTTTTTTTTTGAAAGTTCTTACTCAAACTTGTTTGACTTCTTGAATTGTTTAAACTGGGAGTTTATTTTAAATTTACCGGTTGCTACTTGATTTGAAGACTCTGTTTCAGGAGTCTTTTAGGGAAACTACACATACTGCTCTTGTCATACCTACCCAACACACAATGCAAAGGTGCCGCTCTGCTTTGTTTGTCAAGATCCACCACCAAACTTGGCTTTCCAACTCTCAGTTTAACTCCCACAGTGTCACTATCCGGCTCGCTGTTCCAGTGCCGTGGGAGTATTAATGCATGACATCTACAATGGCCCTAACACTACACACGGAGATTGAGTTCCTCATGCTGCCTTGTGTGCATCACTTCTTACCTTCACTCTTATTTAAGCCAACACCACAACTGGGAAAGAGATGTGACAAAACCAGGGGGAAGGGAAGTGGAAAATAAGGTAGAGCCAAAGCTGATCTGCCACTCAGCTGCAGGCGTTTTGACAATCATAGGCTGTCATCACTTTCTGATCAGACTTGTCAGCAAGAAACGTGGCAACACGGCAGCACTGCTGCAGGAAGGAACATCCGTCTGCCCACCTCTCCCTTTCCCAGCCCTACTTACTGCACACAGATATTCAGAGTCGTGTTATTTATGTACACACACATCACAAAGAGACATGCAAACACATCAGATATGTCAGAAAGTGGGAATAAAACAGGTATGGTACCATGATACAGAGTCAATTAGCTAATCTCGACCGAGACTGCGGGGAGAGTCCAAAAAGGCAGCATGCAGTTGATTCTCAGACTGATGGATAAGGGACTTAAAGTCTTACAGAAAAAAAGCTGGCTGAGTACTTCTAGGTCTGACTGAAATTATAAGTAAAATTCTCACTATGGCCCTCATCCTCAAAAAATAATTAAGACAAAAGGAATCAAAGGCACAACGTCTCTTGCTTAAATGAAATAAATAAAGAACTAAATCTATGGCAACGGAGAAACAAAATGGAGCCAAAATTGTGAGAGTCCCTTTTAAAAGATCCAATTATTATTCTCTGTCCAAACAGAGAAAAACAAGAAACAGAGAGATGAAATAACATCTGTCATGTCATCTGAGCCTAACTGCCAGTCAGAGGAGCCAAGCTGCCATCTGTGGGAGTGATGGAAATAGAAGGGGATCTTAAAAGCATTTTTTGTTTGAATTATTTAAAGACACAAAGTGGTGGAAGGACGGCATCTCACTAGCTTCTACATTTTTAGAGGAAAGTCTGTTAGAGTTTTGTCTCTATTGTAGTAGCTTTCATTTTAATCTCAGATAGTATGAATAAATACAGGCTCATTGGGGTAGAGGTGTCTACTTTAAACTATGCAATCTTTTAATAAGGTTACTTTTTTCCCCTAAATAAAATTTTAGAAACTAATTTAAATGAGTTTCAAGAAAGATCTGATAGTCATCCTAGTTTATCTGTCAGTCCATCATCCATCCATCCATCCATCCATCCATCCATCC
>NW_015150669.1:668604-690412 GCF_000732505.1 Cyprinodon variegatus
TCCATCCATCCATCCATCCATCCATCCATCCATCCGGTTCAGGTGTATCCAAGCACATTCTGAGACACTCCAAGTTGTTTTTAAGTCAGATGTTTCTGGGTCTGCCCCAGCTTTGTCTGTAACAGAATAGGATTGACTGATGGATTTTCTGATTTATTTCTGGTTTGCTTGCATTTTCTTTTTTTTTCTAAATTGATGATCAAATATATAAGTTGACTGAGACAAAATAATTTCTTAAGACATTAAAAAGATTCTTTGATTTTAGAACATCCAGCCTCATAAACAGTCATGCTTGTCAATCCTTTGGTCAAGTTGTGTGTAAAAACCAAACTGCATTAACTTAAAGGGACTGACTGACTGACTGTCCTGTTCCTTAGCTGTAGGCCTACATCTGTCACTGCTGCTGATAAGATGAGACAGCTGGACTGGCACCTGTCATTTCTATCCGATATTAAAAAATGGTCTTTGCCAATGATCAAGTTATTCTGACCTCTTCTAAAACTCTCTTTATGTCTCTACTCTGTATTACTCAAGTGTTATTGTCTTTTTATTAAAATTTTTTGATACTCTACCAGAGGTCACCAATGCTTACGGGAACCAAGGGGCCCTCAAGGACCACACAGGGTGCACTCAGGGTCTTCTAAAAACAACTCACCAGTGGACTAAGTTAGAATCTTTTTATATTATGTTATTCTTCTTTTTCATCATTTATAGAACTTTTCATCATATTGATCATACAGGGAATTTAAGCATTATATACATTTTAAAATGACAATATCTAAAAGAAACTTAGACATGAAAATAAAATAAAATAATGTTTATTGTGAGTAGGAGAAAGCCTAGCCCCTATTGTTAGCTCTCCCTAGGACCCATTACCTATGAAGTAGCCCTGAGCCTTAAAAAGGTTGGTGACCCCTGTACTAAACCAAAGCTTAAATGTGTTCTTAAAGCTGACCTTTCAGTTTTATTGTCACTCATGCAGTGAAACTCTTGGTGAAAATTATTTGTGGTAACATTATGTTTTCAGTTGTAAACCAAAACTTTGAATTATTGTACCACTAAATGTGTGAAGAAATAGTTTATGTCATCTTAGGGATTTTTATGTAGTTTTTTTTTTTTCCTTAAAATTGTGATCTCAGACACTTTGTATGCAAACCTTTTGCACAAAGCACAAACCTTTTGCATTGTGCATCTGTGTTCAACTTTCAAGAGGAGGCGCCCAGGGGGACACATACCTACCTCTTTTCTTTTCAAAAAATATATAAGTTAGTTCAATAAAATACATTTAAATAGCTTTAGCAATGTAATGTGGTGAATTTAAACATCATGTTAAATCACTGCAGGATTCTTAATGTGTTAATGTTTATCTGCACTTCCTGCAATTTCTTTTTTCATACACTTGTGTTTACAAAATGACAAATACGTCTAACCCTAAGTCTCTTATATTTTATTCAGACACATAAAAAACAAAGACACATAAACAACAACATAAACAACTTAGTAATAAAAATATATTTCATTTACAATGATCATTTTCAAGTATAATGTTGTGCACAGCTTATTTTGTTCTCATTTGTTTATACAACTCCCATCATACGAAGCAAAGTTACAGCCTGTCTGGGTTATACAACTCTACTGAGGGAGGTTCATTGATCTGATAATTATTTTATTCTGTTTTTTGTCCTCAAGCTGCTACATATTAGAGTAGAGGCAGAAGTGGCTGGTCAAGTATATGGAAAGATAGTTGAAGAAGCGCTCATCTGGTTGATATCACCCACTGAAGAAAAACCCCTTCAGGAAAATGAGCAACCCTCCAAGAAAAAAAGAAAAAAAGAACGACAGTACAACTTGCCGTTGTGATCTAAATCAGAGACTCACAAGCTTTTGTCTCATTCTTTTGTTTGTTTTTATTTCTGACGCTAACAGCAAAACAAACAAGCAATCACAGCTCCCACAACCTCATAGCTGACTGTTAGCCTTCATTTTGTTCCTTCTTCATTTCTCTTCCTCCCACTCATATGTCTCCCTGACACTTATCAAGCCTCGTGCTGTTTGATGATCCCAGAGTTAAGTGCTCCACGGAAGCTGAGGACGTTTTGTTTGTGGCGTCTCACTGTGTCAAGGTGTTCACAGATATTAAGTGTTTGCTACGTAGTGACTAATTAAAAAAAAGGTGCATTTCAAAAAGTGGTAAATGAATATGCAAATGTGAGTCTGTGCCTCCTCTTCTGAAGTGGTGATAACAATGTGGCTCTAAGCTCTTCTCTTAACTGTAATTTTCTTGATCCACCGTGACAAACAAACAGAAACGATAATCCTATTATTTTTTTTAAATGGCACAGTTTTGTTTTCTCAAGGCAGCTGATGAGAGAACGCTTGTTTTTATGTTCTTCACAACCAAGCACACAACTTCAAATCAATTTTCATCCCTTTCTTTTTCCTTTTCTGCCTATATATATATATATATACAGTATATGTATGTGTGTGTTTTATTTTATTATTTTCCAAGAAATTCACTCTTTGATAGTGATGTGTGCACTTATGCTGGACAAATAAAAGAGGCATGGTGTTTTCCTTTAGGGCAGAATTTAATTTAAGTCGCTTAGCATCACAGTATGTTGTTATTTGTTCCTTTTTTTTTTTCTTTCTTGTTCTGACAAAGATATGTCCATTTGGTTTTGGAAGGCATTCTGTAACTTTGACATTTAAAGTATGTAGTTTCTTTTTTTATAAAGCATGTAAGTATCTTAGAGAAATGGCCTCAATGCATTTATTTGATCTCTGCACTTAACGTTATTAGCATCCTAGCAAAGGTTGTGTTTATAGAAGACAAGAAAGTAAAACTGAATAACTTAGATTTTATAACATGTTGCTTTTAGAAGGATGTGGCAGTCATCAGCAGCTTGGCAGTATTGCTTTTGAAAATGTATTTGCATCTAATGCAGGAGAACTGCCCCTCTCTACCTACTAGGAAGCTTTTAACCCCAAATTTCTCCCCGGCCACTTGCTTGCATTATTTTACTCCCAACTTTATGCCAAAATAACTAAAAGATAGACTAAAACCAGCTTGTAACAGTGATTCCCAGGGGGAAATATTATGTTTCACTTTTTTTTCTAAATTATTTATTCATGTTTTTTAATTGAACTGAAAAAAAATTGAGTCTGCAAAAGGTGCCTCCCTTCACCAAAGAGGACTGTAATAAGTTTTGATATGAGGAGCAGAGGACTTGAAGTGAATTTTTATAAATACTAGGCATTGTAATGAACCACCTCTGGCTGCAATCCCAAAAAAGGGACAGCCAGTCAGCTTGAAACATCAACAGGTAAACAGAACCTTGACAATAGACCCAACTGGAAAGAAAAAGGAAAAATATGTCAGCAATAGCTATATTAGCCGTTGGATGGACTCTTGGATGGAGACAGATTACCTGGAGATAACTCCAGCATGCTAAGGAGAACATGGAAAGTCCATGCAGATAGATCCATGGGACAGGATTTGTACTAGGGACCTTCTTGCCAAACACCAACAGTGGTACCTATTGCACCCAAACTCTATCAACTGTTGAATCTGACTGCAGATAACTACAAAGTAAGTACATCTTCCAGCAAGCATTGCACCTCTTTTTTTGGTTGCGTTTTTGCAGCACTATTTTTTTTTTTTATTATAATTTTCTTATTTTTTTACAGTGGGCTGACAGGAAAGGGGGTATGAGAGAGGGGGAAAGACATGCGCCAAAGAACCTCAGGTCGGATTCGAACCCAGGTTAGCCGCGTCAAGGACTAAGGCCTCCGTACATGGGTTGTGCACTCTGACCGCTGCTCCACCTGCATGCCCAACGTGCATTGCACCTCTGACATCATAACACAATAAAAGACTGGTCAATGTCGCACTATTGTTGCTATTCAACTTCAGCAGCTTAAATGGGTTTTCAAACTTGCCGGCAAAGTTTTGACCTCCATTTTTATTAATTCCTTTTAAAAAGAAGCCCCCCATAGTTTTAGAATGTGTCTATATGGGCAATCAACAAATTTCCAGCCCAAAAGATTTATATGAATGTCTTCAGATTGGAATGGGTAACTTCCATCTAATAACAGAAAATCCTGGATTTTTTTTTCAAGAAGAGATGATATTTCCCATTGTTTTTTCCTTTTTCCTATAAATCGACTCATCACAGATTTTTTTTTTCAGTTTTTGGCCCATGGACTGAACTGGTAACCACTCTGTTGAGCTGCCCACGGATATGTGGTAGAGAAAACTTTAACACTTGCTTTTCTGACCCAAAAGGAAAATGATGCAATGTAAAAGAATTTGCTTTTTCTTTTTTAAAATACTTTATGTATAATTGCGAGGGTGGGAAAATATATTGCTTGCCTAATGTTCGGTCCTCTGGAAACTTTGTTTAGAACTTTCTGCAAAATAACTGCAAAGTGTTCTTGAAAGAATATTCAGTGTTTCACTTAAATCCACACCGTTGAAAATTAGCTCAGATAAGCTGCAGCCAAACCCTGAGCGTTCGAAGTTTATCAGTTCCTTTCTTTCTTTCCTCTTCCCCTTTCACTCCTTCTCACAATTTAAAAACACTTTTTTCTAGTTTCTTGGCCGATGCCCCCTACCCTGCTGTGGTCTATGTAGCTTACCATCCTGAGGCTAGAAGGTTTTTACAAGTGTCAGACTATTTGTTTTGGATGATTTTGGTTACAATACTGTAATAAAAGTATTAATCTTAGTTTTAATAAATTGCTCACATTCAAACAAGAAAAGTTGGACATCACAGCGCATAGAAGTAAACAGCCCGAAAAGCTTTCTACATGAGAAACACAAGCAACAAAAAACACAGAGATGACTACAGCAGTAGCTTCTTTTAAAGGCTCGTTGTTCCTAAGCATTAGTTGTTGCTATCCAATTTCACCAGTCTGAGTATGCAGAGACAAGTTATAAAATAGACCCAGAGCCAATATGTTCGCATTCTGCAAAAAAATACATTTTGATTTTGTTTTTTTAATACGAGAATATTTAGAAGTAGTATTCATGTTTTACAGCATTTTTTTGTTGAAAAGAATAAATCTCTTAAGCACAATTCTGACACTCAGTTTTGCTTAAATCATTTTCCTGCTGGAACATGAGGATCTGCTTCAGACTCAACTCTTATACAGCCAGGTCTATGAATGGTTATCCATGTTTATACTGGAAATCAGTTGCAGCAGATGCTCTAACATATGACACCCCATCCAGACTTCAGCCAAAATGTAATTTCTGACAACTGCTGCTATGTAGGATTATAGTGTTTTTCTAGCATTAAAATGTTCTTCTTCTTTCTTTTTTTTTGAGGTTTCAACATTTTAGGTAAGAAAGCCAAGTGTAAAGTTTTGCATTATTTTGATCATTTCAATCAAAAGAGATGTGGTATTTAATCAAACAGCTCGTTTAAAGATAGAGACAGGTTTGATATCTTATTCAGGTATTAATAACTTTTATATATTTATGTGTTAAGCTTTAAGTTAAGAGCTAAAGTTCAGCATGAGCAGAAAGTGTTGCCTTGACACGTTTTAGAAATAACTTTGGCACGGCTGCCAATTTACCCTGATGACAACCCATGGCACATTCATTTCCCTAACTAATACCTGAACTAAATGCTTTACTCCTCTTGAACCTCAAAGGCTTATAAATTGGAAGCGTTATTATATTATTTTCCATAGTGCGTGCCGCAATCAGTAAATAGCAGTGTTTAAAAAAACGAATCAACTTGAGTGCTTATGATCACAATGTAGGAGTATATTTTAATTGAAAAAAGGCTTCTGCTGTGGAAATGAAGAGAAGTCAACATGTAATTATTGTGGAAGTGTTTGTTTGAATCTCAGTCGACAGCGGTATTTAAGAGTCTGAGCCAAATCCTTATGCGGTCTCCCTTGAACCCGACAGAAGACACCGAGACCCCTTTAATCTTAGGGGTAATGCACTGACAAGCCTTTCTGACGCACCTTTCATTTGAAATGTTTTAATGTCTCTTCACATTCGGATCCTGTCTTGCTTTTTTCCCTCTTTGTGGCTTCCTCACTCTCTTCCACCTTCTCTTTGGAGGTTGGCATTTCAAGCGTATTACAGAGAGAAAGGGTGCTTGAACTAACTTCTGGGGAAGATCAGTGCAACTTTAATCAGAAATTTTTTCAGCTTTATTGAGAAGTTCATTTATTAAAATTACGGGATTTCACATGAAACTGCTCCAACACCTTGAATACTCAGGGGACATGAGAGCGAGTTTTCCTGTATTACAAGCATTTAGCAAGAGGCTTCCTCACCTGCTACAGAAAATTAAATGAACGCAACAAAAACTAGCAATCATTTATCTCATTATGGCTTTAACTTTGCACGTATGTTTTAGCCATATAAAAATGTGACATCAAACCATTTAAATAAAGATTTAAAGCTGGTTTTCTTTCCCCCTGTTGCTGCTACACAATGATATTAGCCTTTATCACGTGTGATCCTTAATCTACTGCATTTGTTAATTGGGCCTTCTTAACTGTCTGACGTTTCAGACTCTGGTAAGAGGATTGAAATGCTTCACAAAATGCACATTTAAGTCTGATTTGTCTCAAACTAGACAGGAGAAAGATTTTTTGAGGCTTGTTTCTGAGCTATGAGACACGATGGAATTGAGACTACTCAGCTTCCCACTGGGTTCTCCACAGGGTTCCACTGCTTACCATATGGAGAGGGATTTAGATATTTTACTGAGATATTTTTAGATTCTTTGTTTAATGTTAAGTTCATCGCTGCTTGTTTTGTTTAGTTTTTTTACTAAAAGAGAATGTGAACCCGGAACACTGACAGAACCAGATCAGTAGACTAAAGAACAAATATAACTAAAAAAATTGAGTTGTATAAACATAGATTGTTTTCTCATTAACATAGGATAAATATTTGGAACTGTATTTTGATTTTGTGGTTTATTTGATAGTTGCAAACCTACCAACACTTTCAGCCAAGCAGTTTCTGCCGAGTACCCTTTTCCACCGCTAGCGTTTCAGAGCAGAGCGCCTCGGAATGGACCCAGATCACGTGATGATTTTATAATTACACAGTAGTAGTAGTACAGTATATATATGTAGACTTTAAGTAGAACAATTAAGTAGTTATTTTTGCCAGGTGGTCTCTGTTTATAAAACACATGAGTCGTTTCAAAATAAAATAATACGTTTTTTACCTCCAAAATGAATATTTTATGGTTGCTGGTATCCAGTAAAATGAGATTCTCCAGTGGCTCTGTACTGAAGCCACAGATATTGCTGTTTTGATGTATTACAGTAGAATGTGATGCACAGGCTGCAGATGTAGCATTTAATATCTACCGATTTACTCTTTAGCAAACTACTTCCTGTTTGAAAGATCTGCTCTACGCCAAATTTAGGATTTGAGGACTTGAAGCGGCAAGCGTGAAAAAAAAAACAGCCGCATGTTTTAGACAAGCACCCAGAAGAATGTGGTTCTTGGACCCTTCAAGGACGCACCAGGTCACGTACCAGACAAAACCAATCTGATTGACTAAAATGGCAGTGATCTTTCACGGCAGTGGGATGTGGATGCTCCGTGGCTTTGGCATATTTACTGGAACCAAGGGGTAAGGATCAATCAAAAGAAAAGTAATTCATCATAAACTCCACAAAACCGCACAAGCACCAATTAGAAAGCTATTGTTAAAAGAATTCCCATTCAGTAATTTTACATTGGTTGTTATTTGATGAAATCATCTTGGACTAAATCCAAGGTTTACCTTCTTGTAGGGCCAATTAAATACAGCCAGAACTTCAATAAAAGGATTTAGAATTAAAGGTAATATGTATGTGTTAAGTCTATTCCTGTGTCAAAGTTCAAACAGAAATCCAGATCTAAACTGATGTTCACTCTTTGCATCTTTCAAAACTCATGGAGACATACCCTGAAAGATGCTTACATTACAAGTTCTATAAATGATTGCTTCTGGAGGACGTCAAAAGCCTTCAGGAGGAGGAAAATTTCTAGGTTAGAGATGTTGCCCGGTGAAGTGGAGAAGAGACGTCATTGAGCTAGGCTTAAAGCTGGGGTTCATAAACCACCCTCCAGTGCCCTTCTCTGCCTCTATTGTTGAAGCGGCCGCCTGTAGCTGTGTCTGTCATGTGGTGGATGGTGGTGGTGGCAGAAGGGGGAGACTGTCAAGCTATAGAAGAAGTTCTCTTGAGTTTGGTTGCTTTATGGGGCTCCTTATACTGCAAACAGATGTATAGGAGACACAGCCTGGGTGGTTACAGAAGCAAATGCAGGACTTTGTAATTCAATGAGGCCATGGAGGGAGAAAACCATCCTTTACCTGCAGAGGGGAAAGCAGTGCTTTGTTAACACTGTTTAGTGTTAGGAACTGCTCACCTTAACTGAGGATACTGTGGAAGAAATATTTTTGATGGCAGTCACACCTTGCCCAGTGGAACACTTGATGGTTGCTCAGAGTCAGACTTATTCATCTCCCACGCTGAAGTCACTGAAGTGATCAAAAAGTTGCAAGGTGGAAAGGCTTGAAGGGTAGCTGATATTTGCACTGAGTATTTGGCAAACAAAATATGTTTTTGAGGAGATGATAAATCTTATTGTGTGAACCAAAATGTACTTGGAGAGCACCCCCCAACCCCCCAACAAAAAAATCATAAAGGAAAATGTTTATTAGTTGTTTACAATCCTATGATCTGGTGTCATTACTATTACACAAACATATATACAGCGTGTTGATATAATTCACGTCTTGACTTTTTTTCTGTGACATTCACACTTCTCCAAGGTCAAACAACATCTCACATGCCTCTGTATCAATTATTAAATATTTTAAGAAGCATCCCACCTCCACCTCTGTCACCTCCCTGGAGAACGATGCTGTTATCATTTTTGTCAGAGTCAGTTTCCATCTGCATTCGTCATCCCCCCGCACACATTTACAAGTTATCAATCGTCATGTCAGGATGCAAAATAACTGATGTTCTTCGGGGCGGGATTGGATGGGACTATCTTTTGCTTTCAATCAATGCATATTCTCTCTCTTCCTCTCTCCTGTTCCACTACTCCCTCATAAATCTCAAAGCATTGTGAGGCTGTAATGTATTTGTGGTGGTGGTGGAGGGGTAGGGAGCTCTGCTGTGGGTCGGTGCAGATGAGGGGTGGGGGGTCGTCTGGATGACAGAAGCAGTAGTTATATTATCAAACATTACACCTTAGGGCGACATGGTATCAAGGGCTTTCAGACTGTTTATACTTGGTGCATTGGCAAAAAGAGGAGGCCCGGCTAACACGCAGGACGAGAAGGGATTACTTTCTGTCTTCCATAAATCAACTCTACAGCTAAACTAATCTTTCTGACTCAATGGCAAAGTAAATACACAGAGAACAGGGATGTAATGTGTGCTTGATGCATCTGGTCTTGGACATCAGGCTTCTAGCAGGAAGTGTAAGGAGGCACTCTCCCACTAGTTGGAAGTTTGTTAATGTAGATTTCTTGCTCTTATATCCTTCTTCATCTTTTTTGCAGATAATTGTGATGGATCAGCTAGAAGTGTATTTCTGATTCCATATCTGTGCAAATCTGATGTCTTATTTGCATGGAAATTCAGAAAAAAAGACAGTTGATATAGACAAAATCAAGAACTTAAGGCATAAGTTTCAAACTTATGATCGGCTGCCCGAATCTACCCCAACACAGTAATTCATTTGGACTGCGAGAGCAAACAAAAGGCATATTAGTGTATGTCATAAAACAGAGACACATGTTCTGTCAAATTGTACAAAGTGCCTGAACTGTCAAATAAGTGATCGATATGTCAGCATGTTTGCTCAGTGTGCTTGTTATAAATGAAATCAAAAGTTTAATTTATGCAGCTGCAGCCAGCCATTTTAAAGAAATGATTACATGGGTTTGATTTAAAAATTAGTTTGACATTCATCATTTAATGAGGTATGAAAAGCAATGCTGCAGATTGTTTAAGGCATGTTCATATTACTCTAAGTCACTTACTTAGGGCCAAGCTTTTCCAGATGCTCATTGTTTTGATTTTCATCATGATTTAAAAGTTTTTAACCAATGTTTTTTCTATCGCATCCTTTTGATACATGTTCCATATTCCAAGTCAGCTGATCTTTCCAGTCGCTTCATCCAGCAGATATAAGATCGGCCATAGCTTTAAGAATATCATTAAGAATTTTTTTTTTTAACAACCTGTGCTTTTGTTTTTAAAGCCAAAGTGCCTCAGCAAACTCCATAACCTTTGTCCGATTATTGCTTCTAGTAAGGAGGGAGGGAAGAAACATTGCCTTTATGCTTCCTCCTTTAGCATAGGTACTTTGCAACAACCCTATCTGGCTCTATAAGGTGTACATTATTGCTTCACACATACTTTGTACAACACTTGAAAATGTAAGACACTTCATATGCTGCACGGTTAATAAAATGAAATTTACACAAAAACTACAATTGTTGTAGTTCTTTGTCAGAAGGTTGCGTTCATTCATCATCCAAGTGCTTTTCCATTGCATAAAGATTTCTGGAAGGTTGAAGACGGTCTAAACTCAGCACAGCTATTCATACTTCTTTACTAACCCACAATAGTTTTCTTCCTTTTGACCCTTACAAAAGGTGAAGGAACAGGAGCTAGGATCTCCGTCTTTGTTAGTGTAGCTGGAAACAGAATTTAGAAATTAAAAAAACTGACACAGCAATGAAAACATAATTAAACATGATGAAAGTGTAAGAGCAAGACTTAACTGAAATAAAATAATGTTGCTCTCATAAAGATTGGACCCAGTAATTATGGCAAACAGACAGTTCGATTTCTCAAAATGTTCATTAGAAAAGGAGCTGCAGTGAACAGTGTCTGCATCCAAGGCAGCAAACTCTAGTCTTATAGTTCAGTCTCTGCCCAGAGGATTAGGTTGGTTCCAGCCGGTCAGCTGCCAAAAAGATACAATTGGCATCGTCCAGAGAGTCCCAGATGCTGAAGTTCTGGAGGTTGCAGGACAGCCAGGAGATCAGAACCAAGCAGATGAAGGCAGGTAGGATAATCCAAAGGGCGAAGGAAGAGCTGGTGTTGAAGACGTGCTTAGTCAGAGCCAGGAGATCAGAGATCCGAAGAAGTGCCAAAGGGAAATTAAGAATTTTGTCGGGAAACAGTTCCATGTTCAGGTCATAGACAGACAGGAGGGGTAGCCCCTAGCTACGTAATACCATGGTGGGATAAACTTAAGGGGGTTGCCGAAATTTTATCAGGGCGTTTTTAAATCATAGCACCATAGAAAGTGTTCTGCCCAGCTGTCTCACTGTGTGGTGTGGAGACTGCAGTGCCTCAGACTGGAAGAATGTGAGAAGAGTGGTAAGAACAGCAGCAAGGATCATCAGGGCTCCTCTTCCCTCCGATAAAGACATTTCATCCCAACACTGAATGTCCCGAGCCCTTAACATCATCAGTGACCCCTCACAACCCCACCATGGACTGAGCTCCCTGCTGCCCTCTGTTAAAAAAAAAAAAAAAACTCTGCATCACACTAATAATACCAAACCAAAGTACTATAATATTTGGACCATATATATTTTTGTCTTGAGATGCTCTGAACTTCCATATTATGTTTCTTCTCCCACACTGTTTACACTGTTTACATTTGATCACTGCTACACTTTATGAAATGCAAATGTTCATTGTACTGCTAAGCTGCTGCTCATTTACTGTTGAAAGCTGTACAAAAAGAAATTTTGCTTTGTATACTCTATGCTCAGCTGGTTTTCCTGAAAGAGATAACATTGAACCAACCTGACTAAATGATCTGGTTGAATTGTCTCTGTAAAGCGTCTTGAACTGAATACCAAATTGCTAGAGATTTTTGAAAATAGAAATGGGGATTCTCAGCTTCGCTTACAAAACAAAAATCTTTTCAAATCCTATTAAAGCTACAGTGTGTAATAATTACAGGGATATACAGTCAGAAATGTAATATATTATACATAACTATGTTATTTATAATCATCTACGAGCTCAGCCTCTTAACCTTAATATTTGCGTTGCCTTAGAATTCGTTATTTATAATTACATAGGAGCGGGTCTCGCAGCCATGGAGGCAGACATCTTTGCGCTACGGCAGCGCAGAGCTAACAAACTAGCGATTGCAAGATCGCCCATTACGCTCGAAAGTAACTACGGCAAGTTGAGAGAGATGAACTGAGACGGTACTGAAATCTATACCCTACACAGACTAATGAAATACTATCTGTAAAATTATCTATGTAAACAAACCTCATCACTTGAGAAGGTAGGTGATGCTGACGTCGTGGAAGACATTTTGTCCCGTAACGCTCGCCGTACTGTTGGGGGGGAGAAGCGGTGGGGGGGAGATGTTCATGTTGCTGCGGTCTGCAGTCTGGACGTTAGATATCGCTGAAAATTACACACTGTAGCTTTAACCTAGCATTGTTTGAGCACATATATATTTAGACACCGTATGCTAGACACATAATATGGCCAAGCAACCTTTGCTGTATATAAAACAAAATTTATTTTACAGGTATACAGTAAATTATGAATAATATGAAAATAAATTTACCTTTATATTAAATTCTGCGTATAGAAATTGTTGCTTGTTACTCTATTTTTGGACAAAAATTTAAGCAGTTCAAGTAGAACATGAAAACCCATTTAATTTATGTCATTTTATTTTATTTAAAGCAAATACATAACATATAGTTGACAGAAAGAAAGCAAGGGAAAATTATTTGTTTGTTCTTAATATTTTTGCCAATCACAAAACCTTTTCATGTTTCTTGTTTAAAAAAACTAGAGACAAATACTTTTTAAAACCTCATACAGCAGGTTGGTGGATGTTATAAGGTTGACAGAGGTACAGAACAAGGGCATTACCAGTTGCAAAGATGTTGCATTTGCAACACATGGGGCTCCTTAATATTTGAGGAACAGAAGAGTTAAGATAATGAGAAGAAAACCCAGGTCTTCACATAGGCAATTTAAGTTCAAATCAGCCCTGAGGGAGATGAAAAAAGCCCTTGTGACATATAGCCTGCTCAGAGTAAATCACCTCTTACACTGAGTCTGCGCTCACCTGATAAGTTGTTAGGCTTTTACATTTCCTTTTGAAGAGGATTTTGTCACTCTAGTTGAGGACCTCACCAGGGACTCAGGACCTTTAATGACTATTTGGACTAGCAAAGCAGACAATCATGGGTCCCTGTGGAAAACAATAATTGACAAAGGCAATTCAGGTCTGCCTGTAAAACTGAGGCAAAGCATATTCCTGTTAAAGCTCATAGGGATTGTTTGTGCCACAATTTAACTAAAAATGCCAGCTAAACAAATACATGGCTCTTGTTTCTTATTACAAATTATACAGAAGAGTGAACTGAGAAAGAAATTTCTTTAAAACATCCTACATTTTTCACAATTATTTGCATTTGGAAATAATGATTGATGAGGACATGGAGCGTAAAGAAATGTAGTGATGAAATAAAGACACACACTGATCACATACATTGATGTTGTGTTAAAATTGGGCTTTTAGTGTTTTACTTAAGCTGTTCTTTTTACAGTGTGGAATAATTAAACTTTTTACTAATTTTGTATCAGTTTAGATGTGATTAATCATTAAATCATTATTTATTAGTGGTTTTCATGGTATAGAGGACAATCTATTATTTCCAGATGGATCCTCTATATAAGTGGTTGTCCTTATTGTCAATCATTCTGGTGAACAGTCCTATGTGCGCGTCCTCAGTTAGCTATCTTTTTCTATGCATGCACACTTTCAGGTGTATATGTGTGTGGGGTTGCGCATGTGGATTTTTTTTTTTTTTTAAAGTTGAGATAGCGGGTCTTTTAAAAAATTCATGAAAATCCTCCACAATACCTTAAAGCGATAGTTCGGTATTTTTGACATGAATCTGTATGGCATCCCCATCACCAGCGGCATGCAATCACACTGACTTACCCCTGGCAGCGTCCTGTGAGCAGAGTTATCGTCCAGTTTTGGTCAAGCCGAAAGTAGTCCTGCAGGTTTTTAGGAACAGCGAAATAAAACTTTTCTCTTCCCAAAACATTATGTGTTCAAAAGAGCGATATTTTCGCATCCCAAAAACATTGTAGTGGAAAAAGTCACACGTCGTTATCAATTGGTCCTATTTTCTCTCTGTTCGTATCAGTGCGCGCCGTCATTCAGACAGCGAGCCCAACAACAGCCATGTCTCCCTCCGCCGCGGAAGGAGACATGGCTGTTGTTGGGCTCGCTGTCTGAATGACGGCGCGCACTGATATGAACAGAGAGAAAATAGGACCAATTGATAACGACGTGGGACTTTTTCCACTACAATGTTTTTGGGATGCAAAAATATCGCTCTTTTGAACACATAATGTTTTGGGAAGAGAAACGTTTTATTTCGCTGGCTCTAAAAACCTGTCGGACTACTTTCGGCTTGACCAAAACTGGACGATAACTCTGCTCACAGGACGCTGCCAGGGGTAAGTCAGTGTGATTGCATGCCGCTGGTGATGGGGATGCCATACAGATTCATGTCAAAAATACCGAACTATCCCTTTAAGTCCATAGAATGGCTTCAGACTGCACCTCCTCTACCTTCTAGTAGGTTATTGGCTGCTTCGGCCACATCTAGAACCTTACAGGGAAACACCATTTTTTTTTACATTGGGCCCTTGATTTTACGTTATTATATCATGTTCTACTCACCCATATGAGTTTGTGTCATTTGGAGCAGTTCTGAAGATATTCCGTTAGATTATATCCAAGTAACGTCTTCCTATGGGCGAACGACTTGAAAGCACAAACTAAACTGTTCATAATTTATCATTTATGGTACGCCAGCATTCATAACATGTAGGCGAATCACTGTCCCCCAGATGTCTGCGGTTATATTTTTTATACTTATATTTTTTTAAACAAAGCGGCGCGTGTATGACGTCATCTGCGCACCGCTTCGGATTTTAACATCCAGTCCAGAAGTCCACCTTGGGTAAAATACTAAATAACCTTGGTGAGTAAGCAGATTAGTTATAATAACTTATCTAATAATCATAAATTTGTTTTACCGATGATTTGAATGAACTAGTAATTAACTAAACTTCCAGTTCAATTATTTTAATATATTCATAATCTGCTGGTGAAATTGCACAACAGCCTGTTTCTAGTATTTAATATGTAGCGCACTTGTATTGCTTAATGTTTATTTAAAAGTTGAAAACATTTTGTTATATGTTTTCCACTTGACAGTGTGGTAGGACAACCAATGAATGACTAATGTGAGCTTAATTATTGCCAAACAGCTAACTCTGCACATATATAGAATAAATTCACACAAACCTTTTCTCAAAATATAAGCAGCCAGTAAAAGAAATATCTACCTACTGCATAAAAATATATCAGTTAAAAATTCTTAACTAAGCTAGTGAAACTCAGGCAATGATGTCACAATTAATTAAAGCAAAGTAAGTTTGTTTATATAGAGCGTTTCAGTAGCAAGGTTATATAACCTGCTGTCCATCAAAAAGTAACAGGAAAACAGACAATAGTATCATGCAGTGGCATAGAAGTATATATTAATCAATGAGCATGAGTAATTCAAGAGATTAAAAAAGAATAATAAAATAACTGATTCAAACTTAAACTGATTATGTTTAGACAGCTCACTTAGGGCCTCTATAAATAAACATACACTTTTAAGTATTGTTTTTTATGTTTAAAACAAATTGTATGTTCATAACAAATTTTAGAAAAAAAAAAACATTTTTGTTAAAATTTCAACATGGATGTATAAAAACATCCATATTTATGGAAAACATTAAAACAAAATTATCTCTATTATTATTTAGTTATTTAAGAAATATACACTTTTTGTCTTCCCAATTGACCCCAAACAGGATATTTTGAATGATGTCATCCCAGGAAGTTAGGAAAAATGTTTTTCCTTTGTACACAATTTAAAATGTAAAAGATTTAAAACAAAAGAGCTCATACTATAAATTAGAATACTACTGTATAGATTCCAATACAGAGTCTCAATAGGAATTCCCGGTAAGCTACTGGAGAGGGAGAACCACAGGGATTATACAGAGTTGTACAGTTAACTGAGAAGAATAAAGAAACAGCACTTTGACGGCAAACATAATACCAAAAGACACTGGTCGTCTATCACCATCCGGTGAAACCTCAATAAGATTTGTTGATTTTCTTTGCGAATTCCAGCAGGGAGTCTCCTCCTTTAGATTCAAGCAAACAGAGCTGTTTGGTTGTATGTTGTCTTCTGTATGTCTGGACATTGCTGCCTGGATCCAGCTGGCCAACTGCAATATTGCATTATTCATAAAACATAAACAGGCAAAATGGATTCCTCTGGTCCACTCCCCACCAAAGTCAGAAGATTAATGAGTCACTCTTTAGGTTATAATTCAAAGTTCATCCTCACATACATCATATTTTGAAGCACATAGATTATAGGAGAGAGAACATTTATCATATGACAGGGCCATACACAAGCTCTCCTGCACACATAACATTCACAAACACTCTTGCTTTCTCAACAGAAACACGTACACACACCCCATCTTGTGTGTGTTTTAAATGCAGAACTCAACATAGTAGACCTCCTCTTTCACATCCACTTATTCTAATTTTAATCACATATCTGAAGCATTAAAGTGCCATTTACACAAACTAATGAGCGATAATAGTCTAAGAAACTGGCCATTTCTATACTCTGCCGCCCTCAAAGGACCAGACAGATGATAATAATCTATCATAATAATCAAACCACGAAACACACACACTTATGCAGCACGCACCCCACAGCAGCCCCACATTTGAGGGGTTATTCAGGTTCTGCTAACACTAAACCTCAGACTTTGGGTTGGGCTAATTGCTTCATTATTTGATTTTAAGAGTTAATTGCTTAACTTAATTAGTTAACTTTCTGCATTTTTGTTGTATTATTAACCTCTTTTATATCATTTAGGATGGGATAAATCATATTTAGACCACACAACATAAGGCGGAGTTAATAAGCACTCCTAAAAAAAACAGAATGAGAACCATTTTTCCAATTTCACGATCACAATGAGGGCCAGTTTTTGTAAAGTGAGGACATTTTGATGGTCCTCACAAGGTATTATGCTAATGGTTGGGTTTTGGGCTAAGATGTCATTTGGGTTAGGTTTAGGTATGCATTGGTAATGGTTAGGGGTAGTTTTAGGGTTAGGGTATAGAAAGGGTAGAAAATGACTGATAATAAACGGAAGTCAGTGGGAGTCAACATATGGTCCTCACTACATATACTGTAGCATTACAAGCGTGTGTGTCTGTGTATGTGTATTGATAGTTTGCTCTTATCCTTTATATAAAGAAATAATTATTTGATTTTACTCTTATTAATTATCTTTTTTACTATTTTTACTATCTTACAATTGGGAAAACTATAACTTTTGAATTGCCTACTTATTGGTTTTGCAGTGTTTAAACCAAGAAAAATATGCTTTGCCTACATTCTATATAAGGATGCATTTGATAGGGATTTGGTATGTGCACATTTAGTTAGGTTTTGATTTGTTGAAACATAAAACTTGTAACCCTTATTTCTTAGACTTAGATTTGTCATTTTGTTTACACACGTGTAAAACAAAAATAAATTTCGTTTGGAACCACTTTCTGGACAATTTCATCTTTTTTAAAAGTACAGCCTTGAAAAATAATTAATAATTTGATAATAATAAATAATTAATAATGATAATTTCAAAGGGTTACCTTAGAGTAAGGGTTACTTTCTAAAATTTTTGATAGATGATTCTAGCCTGGTTCATCTAATACATAACAAAGTTCTGAGTTTGGGAACTCTGTTTATCAAACTATTTGGTTAAAGCTTTTCACAGGCTGTCTTGTTGCAAACAACAAACTCTGTTTTGTTGAGGTGATTTCTATCATGATGGGTGGGTGACAGTAAGATTTCAGACTCCCTGTGGATTCCTGGTGTAGGGCGTAGCAACCTGACAGGTGCTACACCTGTGCGCCCTCTTATGCAGCATTTATAAGGAGCAGCTGGACTACCATTTTCTGCGTGATGGTCTAAACTGGCAAGCCCCAAATCAAGCCCCCCTGCAGTGAGAAAGAGCTCTACTCACATGTGCTCCTTCTCAACCTTGTTATATTATTTCCCCCACACTTCACTGTTTCCCCTGCTTTCGCCTGCTTTCAGATTTCTCACTAGCCTGAATAACCATCACCCCTTTGTCACTGGTCCACCTCCAGACATCAAACAAACGCCTGAATCATTGCATATTCTGAAAGCAGTAAGCATCCTCCCTTTTCTATGCTCACCTAGCTTGCTCCTAAACACTCGATAACTGCTCCTTTCCATTACAGAAGCAGATAGTTCCTCTGTACCTACACTTTAACTCCATAACCAATAAACATTCTTTTCTTGAGGAAACTCACATCTGGTCAAATATATCCCCTTGGTCATGTCTATTTCTTTGTTAAAGACCAACGCAAAGTTGCATTTAATTAAAAGCTTAAAGAAGTTGATAGAACACAATATGGTCCTAGTTTATTTTTTTTGTTTGTTTCCTTTTCTTGTCTGTAGGGACTAGCTAAATACAGAAAAATGCTAGAAGAGAAGTTATTGAAAGCCTCCAAAGGGTTTAAAGGTAGGTTTGAGGTTCACCTAAAAACTTGAGACCTACAATAGGGTAGTTTAGATCTGATGGCTTAAAATGACCAAGTCAAAGTTTATAGCTTGCTATACAAAACTTGCAGTGCAACCAGATAAGAGACATTTGTTTTAGTTTTAGAAAATGTGCATGTATAGAGTTCAGCCTTTTGCTTTAAATTTGACCTTGTGTTGATTAGGTTAAAAAGAAAAAGCAATCTTGTATTCACACATTTTGTTTAGAAAATAAGTATATAATCAGTTAAAAACCCCAACAGAACCACTCAATTTCATTATAGATACTAAGTGATATTTTTGCTCATTGTAAATGTATCTAGCTTACCAGCCTGCTAAAGGTTATCACTTTCATTTAGATATATAGTCATCTAACAAAAGTAATAAAAAGACTAAAAGTATTTTTAACTATTTATACAAGACTAGATTCATGCAGTATAGTTGCGGAAAACCAATCTCTGCTGTAGGAGAATTTTTAGACATCTCTCAAAACAACCGTGGAGAAAAATTTGAAACTGTAGCATTCAAAAGAAACTGACATACATGTTTATGAACTGTACAAATATGCATGAAATTGACAACAAAAGGATTTCATCCACTTCAAAATTACTTCATCCCAGAATACCAGAATGTTCATTGGATTAACTGCCGGTCACATATGAAACACAGACTCCATCAACTTTTCCAATGACTTCAACTGACAACCGATAACCTCTCAAACATCCCAGCAAACATTAACCCAGCTTCTACATATGACAAACTGCATTATGTTCTAATCTTGCCTCAAAAAGCTAATAGGAAAGGCTAATTTGAGTGGTGATGGAGCTGAGTCTACGACTGAAGCTCTAGAATAGATGCAGATATGGTATCATAATCACAAAGCGGCCTGACGGCACGCATTTAGAAGCAAATTGGTCTCTTCACAAGTCCAATCACACTTTCGGAGCGTCGATGCCGGCAGATTGAATTCTCTCTAAATTGGCATGGCAATGTCACAGATGCCACTTCAAATGAGGTTTGAACATATATTCATTCTGTAGCTCATTGGCTTATGTTAATCCTCTCTATTTGCCACTTGTCAGCGGCAAGTGTCATTTAGCATTGCCATCATCTCACACCCCTCATTGACTCACACAGGACGAGTCAGTCTTTCAATCAAAAACAAGAGGACTCTGAGCAGCTAAAAGTTTTTGGAATACTGATAAGATAATAAATTATACCACAAAGGCTTCCCTTTTGGAACAATTTGTAGACTTTGCGGAATGATTTAAAGCTGTTAGATCAAAAAAAGAGCTGTAGTGGAAAGCAACACCAAGTATTAAAAACAAACCAAATACTTTGAGCCTCTACAGGTTTAAAGGTAGATGGAGCCCAAAAAGCCTGCTGTCTCCTTCTTTTAATCATATATATGGATATATAATCCTTATGTTATCACATAATGTTGGTATGACAGAAAACATACAGTTAAATTCAAGCTCCAGCTGCTTGTCAATGTCATCCAGCTAAAGTTGACACCAAGTTTAGTTCAGTTTGGATGAAGACATTTTTCTGAAAGGTAACTAAATTCCACTATGATAATAGACAAGTTATATTTTCTATATTCAAACATTTTCATTTGCATCCATTTTATTAATTTGGTTACCTGGCTACATAGACTGTTGGCATGACTTGAAAATTGTGCATCATTCCAACAGCTTCTCACAACAATGACCTCTCATAGACATTTACATTTTTCCTCTTATTTCCTTTAAACCATGCTGCAACTCATTCAGATTATATGTTAAGAGTAATTTTTAACCAACAGAAGACTTAACCTCCCCAGTTTATTTCTTTAAAGATTGCATTTACATCTCCACATACTGTTTTATCCATTTTATACCATTCAACAAAGTGTAGATAGTCTTCAAAGGCTTGCAAACGTCCTTATTTTTCTCCAAAACTGTAATTTTTATCATTCCGGCAAAGCCGTTAAAGTTCCTTCTGACCACAGGGATTTTCTCCAATTCAAAAGGTTTAGAATTCAAAATCTTTAGATTTTTTATAGGGTTGATATACTCATTCCATAACAACAACTACTCAATTCTTATACAGGAATTCATAGAAATAATTAAGCCCAAAAGGTTTAACCAGAATCAATTTTTTATTGTTTTTTTTATTCAAATCCCTGATGAAAAAACATTGGCCACATCTTGGACCTCCATGTGAATTCAGTCTACAGCTGCCACTTCTCAGGTTGTGTGTAAGTTTTTAGAGGACCCAAATCCAGAGACATAAGCTGAAGTGGTTCTTGCTGATTTAATAAGAAGTTGTGGCAACAGAACCATAAATGCAAAAATAACTGATCAAGGAAAATAAGAACCAGAACAAAGCACCACACGTGGGTTAAGGAGGGAATAAATGAATCAAGAGAATCCATCACTGAGGAGGAGTATAAATGCCAAACAGAGCAAAGAATTGAGCAATCAAATGATTGGGAGCAGGTGTGCACAGAAGGATCTAGAAGGGAGCTAGGGGAAGTAGACTGAGACAAGGGCTCAACAGAGAGTTAACAAAAAATGAAACATTGCTTAAATATAACACAAAATGGAAAAGAAACCAAGGATCAAAGAAACACAGAATAACATAAATAAAAGTGTAACTGAGAACCTGAAAAGAAAATTAAACAGAATTCTAAAAAGATGGACACTGGCCACCATGAAATATTATGTTTTCACTTTAGCCTTTCTTCATGAAAACTTATAATATTCACATGTTGGATCAAAGTTTAAGTTATACTTTTGTGCCTGGGATGAGAACTGGGGGGAATAATTCTTGTAGCTGCAGTCTGATCATTAGATGTCCCTAAAATCACACTATGTAGCTTTAATAAACATATTTTATGTCATTTAAAAAAAAAAGGGATTATATGTTCCTCCCTTAAATTTTACAGCATATTTTTTCTCAATTAATTTATTTCTAAAACCTCGCTGAATAGCTTTATTTGAGTAAATGAATGCATAGTGTTGAAATGAAGTGATGACCTTATTTTTAATTACCGTATTTTCACGACTATAAGGCGCACTTAAACGTCTTTTTTT
>NW_015150669.1:692546-695365 GCF_000732505.1 Cyprinodon variegatus
ACTTTATGTTCTCATTTTTTATGTCACAGTAGCTTCATCTGATATCTGTTTTTCTGTATTGAGTTCTGTTTCTCTCTATCGCATAGCAATGGGCTCAGCTTTTACTGTGACTAACTGTATGTGATCTCTCTCATCCTTCTTTACATGAAAATTGCTCAGAGCTTAACTGTTTCTTTCCTTGACAGAGACACCTATGGAGCTAGGTTACTGTTGCCTTTTCTAACATAGAAAGTATTTATGGATCACTGCCTCTATATTCCGTTTGTGTGTGTGAGCTTCTGTCTCCTTGAACCCTCTGTTGGCCTTGGCAGAAGGCCGCTCAGACTGTCTTAAACGGAGTTTTCCTATTCACTGCCACTGCAGGCATGGCTAAGTATGAGTGATCCCTGCAGAATCAAAGACATAAGTACAGTAAGTCAAGTTAAACCTTAGTTCTATAGCACCTTTCAAGATAAAAATCACACATTACTTTGACAAAGAATATTAATACAACAAAACATTTTTAAGCAAATGTAGTTTTAAAAATATTAGTTTTTACTTCTCCTTTTGAAATAGCTACTGAGTTTGGAATTGTTCAGGAGTTGGTTGAATTTCTGACTTGACCTAAGTGTCGGGCAAAGAAATTTCCAAAGTCCTCATAACAATAAGCTTTTTCTTCTTTAGCTTTTATTTTTGTTCAGTGGGTCTTGATCAATGCAATTCAATGTCTACATATAGAAAACTGTATACCAATCTGTCTGGATGATTACTTGAATCGTCACTATAAAGTGATTATTTGCAAAGAAGCAATATCTTAGTCAGATTTCATGAAGGGTTTCATTAACAATTTATAATGTTATCCCACATATTTTCTTTTTAGATTTAATCCTAGTTTATTCATATACATGCATCAGCTCTAAATGTCTAAAGGCAGTCCATGAGCTGTTTTTATAATTTTGTAACAATTTTGTGTGAACCTCGATTTTCTAACTGATTCACATCAGTAAACATCAATGATCTATATTACTATTGTCTAAAAGGGTATTAGCTGTCACTAAAAAAAAAATATTATAGGAATGTAAGAAGCTCAGAACGTAGGACTGAGAATTCAAGCAGACAGATCAGGGTGATTTTGAAACAAGTGTTTATTAAAGCATGAAATGTGCGGCTGCCTGTCAGCTGGGGCAGGTTCGCTGGATACTCTGTAGAGATGGAAACTGGTCAGTGACTTCAGAACTCAAATGGGAAATGATAATGAGCATGAGAGTTACCAACCTGGTAAAGTTCAGTCTGAGCCCAGAGGAAGGAGTGAAGTCTGGAGGAGTGATTTATCTGTAGCTTGTGATGGAGCCGCTTCCAGAGATCCAGGAGATATGTGGAGCATCGACAATAGCCGCCAGAGCGATCCAGAGGGATAATCCAAGGCAGAATTGAAGAAGGAACAGGTTTCCAGAATAGAAGATCAGAACTCAGAAGAGGCGCCGCAGGGATATCCAAAACAGGTTCAGAAAACAGGTCCTAGGTCATTAGCAGGTGGAACCCAGGTAACAGTCCGGAAAAACATATCAGGTACACAGAGCACAACAGGGGCAACCAAAAACTCAGAAGTCAGGGGGCAGAAACTAGTCAGGATCAGATAATATGATACTCACAAGCAGGCTAGAAAACTCTCAAACTCAGCTCAAATAATCTGGCACCAATGGCTGGGAATAGGTAGGTTAAATAGAAGCAGGAACAGGTGGATCTGATTAGAGACAATGAATGCAGGGCAGAGAAAAGCAGATGTGAGAAAAGAGCCAAATCCAGCCATAGGTGCCAAGATCATGACAAGGAATGCATTTAGCTTCAACCATTTCCCATCAACCATTTTTTGCCCCTGCAGGAGAAAAACATCCCCAAAGCAGGATGCTGCCATCTCCATGTTTCATGCAGGAGATAGGGGATTTATGGTATCGCATTGCGATTAAAGTATAGTAATGATATATAACATAAAAATGCTGTCAAAATGCATTGAAGCTTGCGAAGAAATATAATTTTGTTGTCTTTTTTTCTTGCACCTCTTGATCTTCAAACCCACTGTTCAACTCTGATTCTGTTTTTACAGTAAAATGTAAATCCTCCTCTACTGCTTTTGTGTCCTCTAATTTGTGTAGCTAGCTTCCTTTGAAGATAATTGCGCGTAAGTCACATAATCGCACACTGCCCATTGGCTCCTTGGAAGAACAAATGAGAAGTACTTTGCATTTTGAGGCATTTTTTTTGTGACACAGTCGGGAAATCAATGCATCAAGCCAAAATGTGAATCTCTAAGAAGCGCCGAGGAGATACAGAAAAGGCAGACTTAGAGAGGAGGGAGAAAAGAAAAGAATATGTTTGAAGCTCAAACGGATCTTTTCCAGGCCGCATGATTTCCTCCACACTCTGCAATCAGCTCCTTTAATGAAATAAGCAATTAACATTATAATTGTGTCACACTCTGATTTGACAGGAATCATTTTACATGTCTAATACTATGCTAATTTAATCTGTTTCTGACCTTTTGTGATTAAGCTTTAATGGGGATTTTTCTGCTTTGTTCACATTCATGTGTCTGTGTTTTAAGGTTGAAGTACACATGGAAGGTTTATTTAAGGATTGAAATTGAACACTTGTTGAGTTTCTCTGCAGAGAAGGATAAGAAATATTTGGACCGAAGAAACCTTATTGCATCACTGTATATGGTCTTAGTATATCTGAATTTTTTTTTTTTTATTGATCATTTATTTCGAACACTTAATAAAAGGCAAATATAAGTAAATTAATAAAGTCATACAAAACAAACAAAAAAAGAAGAAGAAGAA
>NW_015150669.1:697426-734926 GCF_000732505.1 Cyprinodon variegatus
AAAAGAAACAAAAGAATAAGAAAGACAAGGACAAAAGGGAGAGAGATTCAGACTGAGAAAAAGACAGGAAGAGAATAAAACAAGAAAAAGAAAAGAAAAAAAGAGTAAAATGAAACAGACATGAAAAAAGGACAGGAAGAGAGGGATAAAAGGTAAAACAATGCATGTTTATTCTCTTAAAATGTCAATTTGTATAATTGACCTGTTGTTTTCTCATTTCAGATGGCCCCGTGCCGGCCTTTGCCTAGACTACTACAGAAAGGGACAAAAGAACACAGAAGAAAACCACAACAAAAAGGATAAGAAGAGAGGGACAAAAGGTAGAACAAATAATCTAAGTCTATTCTATTATAATTTCTATTATAATTTTCTGTATCTGTATACTGGGTCTGTTCTATATGTTCTGTTCTATATGTTGTCTTCTCAATTCAGAGGGCCCCATGCCTGTCTTTGCCTAGGGCCCCAAATTTCCTAAGTCCGCCCCTGCTCACCATACATATACAGCTGAAAGTGCACATGCGCAGAAAAAGATAGCTAGCAGGCGAGAACGTAAACATATCACCAGAATGATTGACAATTAGGACAACCACTTATTTAGATGATCCACCCGGAAAAAAAGATAATCATCTATATCATTAAGGCATCTTTTCTGTTTCCTGTCTTTCATTAGTGGATGAACTGATTAATCCAGGGGTGTCTGGCAATAGTTACTGAGGTCAGGCACAACTGGAATAATCAGTTCACCCAGTAAAAAAAGAGAGGGGAAAAAAGAGCTGCATTAAGTTTAGGAAGTAGTGGACTTGTGCATAGAGCCCATTGACTACATGACTAATCATGTTGCAAAGGTCAGTTTCTTTTATGATGACCCTCTAACACTATCTGTTATGATACAACAGATCTGATGCAATACTCGGTTCATAGATGACAAAATCAATGTCCTCTCCTCAAATAATGAGGAGAGGACAAGGGCAGATATAAAGCAAATGGAGAAAGATGGAGGAGATGGCAATGACAACAATGAGGAAGACCAGAATAGACAGTACTTTCCTAACTGAAGTCAGTATTTGGGGAGTCCAGACTAGGGTTTTCATTTTGGCGCAAGGTGACAAATTTTTGTAGATTAGATTCCCCAGATTCCCCGATGAGTGTAAGGGCTCAGCCCACAACGTTCCCAACCCAAAGAGACGCCTATGCTTTGTCACTCATTTAAGAGGTCATAAGTTCTCCAAGTCTTGCTTGTTCTTTTTAGGGAATGTGATTATTATTCTAAAACAAAAAAAAAAAAAAATAAAGGGGTCAAATAAAAAAATAGATAAAAGAAAAGCACTGCTGACCAACAATAAGACAACACCGCTGCACATTTCCTTTAGAAAAAAAACGGACAAAAGGCACTTAGACTACTTAGAATCTGACTTCACTGTGAAATCCAGATGTGACACAGTGACCAGAACAAGTACTAACCTGACATACCGCTTGTTATTGGATAGCCTGATATATTAATCACATGACATTGGAGTGCTGTAATAAAATACTGGCCTTGTTAGATGTTATCTTATAAAATAAGAAATGTCTTACGAATTTTCTCAGAAAGAAAAAAACATTGTTTTGACATTGTATTGTGAAATATGCCATTTTACAAACAAATGTTTCTATAACAATAGTTTCAAGTATCTGTGTGTTTCTTACTAATTTAGTGGTAATTAACTTTTAATGTTTTTAACAGCATCAGCGTTAATGATTATTAGACTGTGCAACTGAACTGACCATGTAGTTGGCCGTTGGACTTTTATGAAATTCCTCCATATAGTTAACATCATTCCATATCATTAGAGCCTTGAAAGACAATTTTCACATATCTTTGATTTCTGCAGTGCATTTAACATTATCGGCCTGAATTACTATGTGAGAAACTTCAGAAGGTGGAGGCATCAACAATCACCTGAATCAAAGACTACCTGACAAACAGTTTGTTAGACTTGAGGTTAAAGCAGCACAGGAGCACCACAGGGGACCGTACTCTCACCATTCCTTTTTATTCTATACACGTCTGACTTCCAGTACCAGACAAAGTTCTCTCAACTGGAAAAATACTCAGATGACTCTGCAGTCATTGGGTTTACCAAAGATGCACAAGAAGCTGAGTTTAGGGAGCTGGTTAGCCGCTTTGTGGCATGGTGACGAAACAATCTTATTCTGAATGTGAACAAAACAAAGGAGATTATTGTAGATTTCAGAAGAAATTAGAACAAGAGGAAAACTATGAACATCATGGGAGAAGAAGTGGAGGTGGTTAAGGAGTATAAATCACTTGGTGTTCACATGGACAACAAGCTAGACTGGAGGCACAACTGTGAAGCTGTCTACATAAAGGGACAGAGCAGATTGTACTCCCTAAGAAAGCTTAGGTCCTTTAGCATTCACAGCGAAATGCTACAAATCTTCTATAACTCTGTTACGGAGAGTGTGATCTCTTCCATCCTTTGCTGGGGTAACAGCATCAGAGCAAATTACCTAAAAAGCTCAACAAGCTAATCAAGAAGGCCAGCTCTGTTCTATGAACTTCTCTGGAACCTCTGGAAGATTATTTTACAAAGAAGAAATCTTCATAAAGTGAAGAAAATTATGCACAACAGTGAGCATCCTCTTCAGAAGATTTTTAAACAACAACATAGTGTCTTCGGTGCAGATCCAGTGCAAGACAGGCCACTACAGAAGATCCTTCCTGCATACAGCTATCAACAGCTACAACAAAATAACATATTTCTTACTGCAACATTTCATTTCCCTTTGGGATTAATAAAGTATTTTTGAAATAAATTGAATTTGAATATGCGTCTAGTCAAAGCCAACCAGGCCTTTTTGTTTAAGGCAGCACAAACTGTGGGATATCACAGTCATTTTCTATTTGCGTGTAAAGTAAGTAACTTTTGGTGTTGGTGTGCACAGTGCAAGCAAGGATAGAGAAAAACGTTGCTGCACAGGCTACTATCTAGATGGCTGGTTTGTGTCTTATGAATTAAACCAAAATGTTCAGACTACATCTGATCAATCCAACATATTTAGAAAAGGTCTACCTCCTCAAGATCACATTACACTGGATACAGATGAAAACACCATTTATGATTATTAAACCAATTCGCCCATTTGTAAAAACATGTTTTGAAGTCCGTTTCCATGTTTTCTTCGTATTTGAACCAGCACAGATTATGTGAAATATTTCTATTAATAATAATCAAACTTGTAATGAGTTATTGTAAACATATTACTATGTGAAAGAGATTAAGACCTAAACCACTTAAATTAACTTTTCACCCAGTAAGGATGATGCGCTTAGGGTAATGTATATGTGTATACATACATGTGTTTTTATTTACATTTTTTTTACTTTGTAAAATATCCTTTGTGGGGGTTATGGCTGCCAATGTTGTCCACAACGGAAATTGTGTCATGTTTCAGTAAAAAAAAAAAAAAAAAAAAAAAAAAAAAATATATATATATATATATATATATATATATATATATATATATATATATATATATATATATGGTGTGTGTGTGTAAGCAAACAAAGCTGTGATGTCCCATCACGCTTCAAAAAAATGTAAATATCTGCACATTCACAAGTCAAATGAATGTGATGGAATCCGTCAGGCAGCATATTCACAGCAGTGACAGCGTGTTAAACATCTGGTATGTGAGTGATCAAGAAAACCAAGTGTGTCTCTGACAAAACAAGCATGTAATGAAAAAGATACCTTGGAAATAGAAAAAAAAATCTGATGAGGAGTTATTTTATTTTTTACTTTATAATACAGTATAAATGCCACTTTGTTTGCTTTTTTCCAGGACTTTTACAAAGGTGTTCCTCTTCTTTGTACACGCAAGCCTTTTCATTGTCATCAAACTCATTGTTGTTTGTTGCTGTGAGGATAAAAGCGCTTAAGATTTGGCATGGCCTGTTATTCTACTCAGCTCTCAGTCACACTGCAGCTCCATGAGAAAAGAGAATAATGCCTGAGAACCATCCTCCTCTGTGGTGCTTTCGTCTGTCCCCTCCCTCTCCCCCTGCAGTGTGTGTGAGTGCTATCCATCTGTCAGTTGTCAGTGCCAGGGAGTGATACAGAGAGCTGTCACTTCTCATCAGCCTGCATTGGAGAGGCCTTTTGCAGCTGCCCTGGCTGACTCAAGGCCAAAGGAAATGTAGACAGGGCAGAGTGAGCTGAAGAGAAATAAGGAGAGAAAGATGGGAAAGTCATGAGAGCAATTAAAAACAGAGGCTATTAAAGAACATTTGGAGAAAAACTGGAACCAGACTAGAAGACATAACAGAAATATCACCTTACTTTGCTTTGTTTCTGGTGCTGTGACAGTTGGTTTAGTAAAAGGCATAAAGTCCTCTTATTGTCCTCTATTGGTGACCATCAGGAACCGCAGCAACAGCTGCAGGTCAATCTTTTGGAACGTTTTCATCAGGTTATGACTCAGGAGGTCGGAAAGCACCAAATTTACCTCGGATATCCCTACAAAAAGGAACTGAAAGAGAGTGGCAATATGTACTTGGTACAACAAATATTAAACACATTGAGCTTTGTATTTACTGTGCTGTTGTGTGACTCAGAACAAAACTGCTCCCTCCAGGTCGAAGGTCAGTCTCTGCTTCAAGCAGAGGAGGAATTGTATCTTGTTGTCTTTTTCCTGCTGATGGTTGGATGGAGAGGGGGCAGATAGACAGATTGAGGTCTCATCCCCAGTAAAGCAGGCAGTACTCCAGACTGTCATGTTGAAGAAAAAGCTACAGTAATTGTAAAGCAAAACTTTTAATGTACTGCTCTGCATACATTTTAGACCTTACCTATGGAGATAAAGCACGAACAAAAGAATAAGATTCTGGACACAAGAACTTCAAATGATGTTCCTCCAGATGTTAGTCAAGCTTAGCCAAAATTCAGAATTTATATTTCCTGGTTTGTGTAAATTCCATTTACCTTTCGCCAGCTTAATTTGGTTACTCCAGAACACATATATTGATATTTTTATTTTAGGTCAGAGGTGGACTTGCTGCTGTTCCTTAAATCATTTTCCTGCAACGTAAGACTGGACATTCTCCTAGGATATTACGTTGAATGTATTGGTTCCAACACTTAATAAAAGTTATCAATGTTCTAAAGCAGCACAGTGGCTTCAGAGCACCATATTAACAATATATCTTGCAGTCAGAGTGGTTTTCTTCTATTGGAGTGCTATTTCTACGAAATGCTAACAGACACCCTACTAAGGGTTTAGCTATTGCAATGGTAAATCAGCATAAGGCTAAAGGATAATTTCCTGTTGCATCTATAATCTGATTAAGATAACTTTGCAAAAGAGCTTCACAAAAGTGTTCATGCTTCTTGAACATGTTGTCAAATGTTCCATCTGAACTCTCCCTAGATTCCCTTTTTCGTGCATAGAGTTTGCACCTCCCACATTATGGTGCTGCTACTACCACCACACTTCACAGTAGGGATGATGTGTTCAAAATGAAGTAGTGTTAGTTTGCCCACCAGTTATGGAGGACAACAAGTTTCATTTTGGTCTCATTTGACCAAAGCACCCTCTTCTACATTTTTGTTGTGCCACCCTCATTCAAAACCCATGACATTCTGTTGTTAAGCCAGTGCTTAGCAAAAAAAAAAACACTAGTTGTCTTATCAACATATTGTCCAATCTGCAGCTCCTCCAAAGTAACAAGAAGCCTTGTCTGTTTTCTAAATAATGCACAAAGGAGAATCTGACTTCCTAGTAGAACACCATTGAAGACAATTAGTTGCATTGATTGCATTTATGGTTTTCAGAATAAAAGGGGCCTGAATACAAATGCACACCACATTTTTATACAAGTAAAACATTGAAAACATTACATACTGCCCTTCCACTTTGAAATGATGCATAGTTTTATTTTCCACATAAAACCCCAATGAAATGCATTACGAATTTACACCTCTAACAAGATGAGATGTACAGTAGAAAAGGTCGAGAGCTAGTAATACTTTTACAAAGTATTGTATTTTGTCATGCAAGTCTGTATTACAGCAAAAACTTCATCACAGAATACTTCTTGTACTTTTCCCTCACGGCCCATTCTATGAAGCCACCTTCAGGAACATCGACATGACAAGCATGACGAGTCCTCAGCAGTGCCAAAGGATCCGAACGCCAAGCCTCGGGGGCCCTCTCTGTGAGAAACCCCCTTTTTAATCTTTCATCTTTCTGTTCAGTCCTTTCGAATAACTCTTAAGAAAGAAAGAGATAATCTACAGCTGCTGGAGCTTTTTGATATTGATAGTTTTTTTGTCCAGCCCAGGATATTGATCTGCTGTTGCTCTGAGAAATGGTGCACTGATTTTCTGTGAGACAAAGGAAAAGATGTGCACAAAATATTTTAGCAGAGAAATTTATAAAGAAGAGTTAAGAGGCAGCAGCTGCAGCTTTCCTGCAGACCTGACCCGCGGGTTGTCATTCCCTGTCCTTTAATTCTCTTTCATTCAAACAGGTATGAGTAATTCAGCAACATGATTGCCACTTTCAGCACTCCCATAATTTAGAATGAGGCTGTTATGCCGCACATTTCAGGAGGAAAAAAAAATGTTCACGCTGCAGCAAATTGCCAGCTCAGCAGAGTTTATGAATCATTTGGCAACATGACAGGAACAGAATCAGAGCGCTGGAGTTTTACAGCCACCGTGATGAATACCTCACATCAGTGGGAGAAATGTCATTGTATCATGCCATGCTTTAGAGAAAAAAAGGCAAGGTCTGGATTTGTTTAAACTTGTTTAAACTTTCCTTTTTACAGCGAAGGGACAGATTTTCTTCCTTTAACTTGTCATTAGGACAAAAACGTTGATTGCACAATGCAAGGGGATTAAAATGATATGACCATCTGCTTTAGAATGGCTCCTGAAAAACTAGGCTTTAACCACACAATGCAGGATGCCAGTGGGCAACAAAGTCTACTGGGGAAATGAGGGTTTGAATTACAGCACTAAAGAGTCATCTGCAAGCTGGCAGCCAAGCATAGGCACATTCTGTGTGTTGTTTTCTTCATGTGGATATCATAAACCACAAGATATATAGGACAAATGTGTTGTGGACAAAGAAGAGATAACTAACATATGCTTCAGTGTCTTCACGGCACAAAATGGACATTTTCTGCGCTTTGCTTAAACAGTTGAAGACAGCACAAAGAAAAAACGTATTTTACTACTTAAATTACAACCACAATCACCATAACATGGTTAAATATGCAAAGTATTTACATATCAGAGCAACTACTAGTATTTGTTTGTAGTAGGACCAGATTAACTAAAGAGGACTTATGAGCATTAGGCCACCATCCAAAAACCATTGACTTAATGAGAGTGCTAAAGTTACCAACTAAAGCTTCATGAAATATTTAGAATTTAATAGCTGCTGATAGTGCTGCATAATTAATAAAAAAAACTCTTACTTTTTCATTAGTTGTGATGCTTCTTTATAGCTTAGTAACAACTCTATTTAAAGCTATTATTTCAATGTTTGTTGGAATGCTTGAAAGTCATGTAAATGCTTATCTTCATCAACACACAGATCCCCACAGTCTCATCAAAGCTGATGGCCTCAATAGCAATTACATTATTTTATAGTGAGATTCCTAGAGATTATGAGTAATAGTTTTTTTTAGATGTGATTGTATTGTTAGTTTCCTGAAAAGTAAAATGATGCTGGGACCTGATTTTAGCAAGTACTAAAACAAGAAGCTTTTGCATGTTTATCCACTAAATTTTGCTTTCATTTTTCTTTTGGCAGCTTTTGGACTGCTATTTTTGAATAACACAAACAGACCTTCACAGAACAGAAGAAAAGATGGAAACACTTGGTGTGGATCTGCTGGATCTGCAAAATCTGATCTTTTTGAGCCCTGTGTTTTAAACCAGCTTTCTTGATTTAAACAATTTAAGAGGACCTATTATGGCCTGGTCTGTAAAATCGAAAGTCCATAAAATCAGTGATTGGTGAACTTGTAAGTTTAACACATTCTGAGGTGAATTGCCGATAGTTAAAGTGCTGTAAGCAGAAGAGAAATCTATTACGGTAATTGAGACTGCGCCTTTTAGTACGGTGCGCCTTATGGTCGTGAAAATACGGTAATAACATTTTCGTTAAATCGTAGGAAGTTTAGTTTTTCCAACAACATTCTGGGTCTTATACATTTTTCTTTATGCATTTGCATAAAAATGAAGAGAGAGTCCCCAGTTTTTCAGATTTTTCGGGTGGATTTTGGGGATAATATTCACTATATAGACTCCCTTAGCTGGTTAGGGATGGAATCAGTATCCATAAGCTTTATCATCTGATTTGCCCGCAGTAAATTGCTGTATATTACCTTTGTCATTCAGCCATTCATTTTATCACTATAGTTTGCTCAGCTTTTTCCTAGAATATTTACTGACATCATTTAAATGTGCTTGTTTTTGAGAGATTTAGCAAGCATTGTTCCAACTCAGAATGAAAAACAGGCCAAGAAAATATGCCGGTAAATATATAAATATTAGGTGCCTTTTCTGTGTGTTGTTTTGGAAGATTTCTAGTCTAAAAGTCTGGAGTATCACTACTCTGCGTCTCAACGTTTCTCTGATCTCAGAGTGTGGATGTGTGTGCGTGTTTGTCTGACATTAGCAGGATAAATAAAAATCAAATGCTGCTTTGAGATGAGAAAAACATTGCACACCTTTAAGAAAGCTCTCTTCAAAGCCCCTCAACCAAAGCCAGAATTTCCTTCTTGAGGCATCGGTGAAATCAAAACAACCAACATCACATTAAGCTTCTATTTAGTTACACAGATGGGAGGGGGGTTCTCGAAAAAATACTTGCCGCTCTCTGAGGGCAAATGCATTATCAATAAAGTTGCAAACTACAAATACAAAGTTAAAATCAAACCTTTTTTTTGTGGTTGCTTCAACTGTTCTAGAGACTATTTTTGTTCTATTGATTGATTACAAAAGGTTTGCAAAATTTGACAAATTACTTTTCCCTTCATTCAAATTGTGTCATTTGATTATTAATATCCCAGAATAAAAAATAAAACACTCTGCAGCTAAGCTGATTGAAACATAGTTTAAAAAGTGTGCTACTGAAAGAAAACTGCACAAATAATAACATTTAAAATGTTCTTTACAGCTACATTGGAAATAGTGACTGTAAAGGCTTGTTGTTGGTGGAGATTGTTAGTCTGTTATCCAAAGATCCTTCTAGCCCACAAAGGAGAGAAACAGACATGCAGGGAGAACCAGGAGGAGCGTTTGGCCTATATAGCTGCACCCGTGGGAAGGGCTGAGAATCTTTGATACTCTTTGAGCAGGCATTTTGTCATGTTTTATATCATTCAACTAATAAAACACAAGTCTTTGACTAAAGACTTTGACTCCCTCTGGACTCTGCTTTATATGGACATCTTCGATTTTTCTTAGACATACTCCCTCATCTTACATCTGCTAGTATCTAATACTGAAAACAACATATTAATTTGCCATAAATTAGACATATTTGATGCTAAAGAGACCACTCATATGTAATATTGTATGTCATTGCTTCTTTCAAGCTCTGCTGCAAAATTCTTGTCCTTTAAAAAAAGAAGCAGCAAAACAAATTGTAAGAAGAAGGTATTTAGCACCGCAGGAGTTTTATTGCTCCTTCTTTAGGGCCGCATCCTAAAAGAGAAAACTTCTTACAAAAATGTTGAAAAAGGTAAAGAGAAATACATTAAAAAAGATAAATACAGTAAAATAATTGTATCATTAAGATAATAAAAATGTAGGAATCCAATAAGAATCAGGTAACATATAAAGTTTAGATTTAGAAAACTAAAAATTTAAACCTTACATACCAATATAGTAGTGTTTTACTTTTAGGTGTTGACGTGTGACGCTGTAAACTGGGATGTTTTTAGTCCTTATTTGATATTGCCAAAGTTTCTATAGGCAAGGAAAGTTTGTTTATACAGTGTAGCACAATTCAGTAAAAAGACAATTACAAAGTCCTTTATATGAATTAATAAAATAGAAGCAAAATATTGGCAGAATAAAAGCAAGTAAAGATAAAACATGATAAAATCCGGTAGTAAAGCAATTAAAACAGTTGAAACACAAAATAATACCTTAAAATAATAATATAGTAAAATAATAATGATAGGTTTTTAACTTTGTCTTAACAGAAATCAGGCCTTCAGAACTTTTACAGTCTTCTTGGAGTTTGTTCCAGATAAGCGGATTATAGGAACTAAATGCTGCTTCTCCATGTTTGGTTCTAGTTCCAGGTGTACAAAGTAGGGTTGAACTAGAAGACCTGAGTAGTTTGGGAGGTTGATATACTGACAACAAATCTGTTATGTATTGAGGTGCTGGTCCATTCAGTGATTTATAGACTAACAGAAGAATTTCAAAGTCTATTTTCTGCATCTCTTGGACATTTGTCCGCTATAGCTTTGCAGTTTTTAGAACTTTGGTTCAAGGACTGATTTGCATAGGAACTAAACAGACCTGCATTTGTTGTGTTCTGACCCCTGGAAACTTCAGTGACCATTACTCACAACAGTGCACTACTCCGTAACACAGACTCACTACAACTCAGAACCCATTTGTTTAAAGCATACGTTTTCTTCTGCATTGCCTAATCTAAATTCTATTTCGATTTTTTCAATTGCTTTTTATTTTTAACATTTTGACCTTTTTATGTTTTATGATGACCATGAGAGTCTAGAAAATTTATTATTATGCCCTTTATATTCTATTCTTTCACTAGTATTGCCTTTTCTTCAACAGATCGAGAAATCATTCTACTATCTCGAACACAATAGCTCTCTACTTCTTTGTTTTCTGTTGATTACAGACTTATTTTATTTAAAACATCTGGTTTCCCACAGGTGATTTACCTTTGTATTAAGACAGACTTACAGAGACAGCAAAGCATATTATACTGCGGTAAGAGAATTTAACAGCCTGAAATCCAGCAGTTTTGCCCCCCAGCTGTTTTTTTTTCTCTGCCTTAGAGGCATTTTAAAGTGTAAGATGTGAGGGGGGATGGGGATTTCATTGTTAAGTGGGCCTGGATACAGCTAAGAGCCGAGAGCTGGTGTTTAACAGGACTATTAACAACAAGATGGGAGATCAATACAGCAAGGTAGAGAGGAGGCCCCGTCTCTGTCACCATGATGTGTTATTAGTGCCTGACAGAGAGGCGATCTGGCTTCCTTCCAGTTCCAGGGCTTTGTCACGTACTTTGCTCCACAGCAATTATACCAGAAGCCCCTCTTCCCTCTTTAAGCTCCAGATTCAAAGCCAGTAAATAACCATTTTATAAATTAGGACACACATTAACAAGTGTTGGAGCATGATTGGCTCCCCTAGCATAGCAAATAACACCTTTACCTCTGAGACATGTGCTCTCAGTTTTTTTGAACAACTGCAGCATACAGCTGTGATGTCTCCAAGGTCTTGCATAATGCAGATATACTCTCTCTCTCCTACATCCGTACATGCAGTCATGGTTTTAATGTTTTCTCCCACCTTTAAGGACCAAATGATGCTCCAATATACCCTTAGGAATTGAGAAGCTTTACGGGAATGCTTTTCTGGAATAATAGAGCAGGTTTGTTATGTTTATATTTCAAGACTTAAACCTGCTGCACTGTTTGACTAGTTAAAAGATGTAACCACAGGCTAAAATAGATTTTAACTTTTGTGATGAATATGCTGTAAACCTGAATATGTTACCAGAACTCTAACATTTCGATGTAATCAGTTGCCTCCAAATTGTTCAATTGATAAACTTAAAATCCCATGTAAGAAATTATGTTTTAATTTATATCTTTATATTTTAAGTTAACTGTCAGCTCAAATAATTTCACATTTCACTTCCTGCTATTTAAAGCTTGTAATTAAATGAATGTAAACAATTTTATTTGCAAAGAGTTTTATGTTTTTTTTATTTTATTTTTTTTATTCAAGCAGAAATATCCAAATATTAGTTGTTAACCATATTAGCCATTTCTATAATTTTGGCAGGATAACACCAAATAATTGTATGTTTGTTTCATCATACAGTCGGTATATTAACATTTGCAGATCTAACCTACCCAACACTATTGAACAGTCCCAGTTAAACCTGACTTGAAAAATATTGAAAAATAACATATTTAAAAAAGAAGAAAATATTTATTGTCTACCTAGTGTGAGGCAAAGGGCATTAAACTCCGAGGATCAGTTGTTCTATTGGCCACATTATTTTCTTTTATATTAATGCATGATTCCCCAATTACTGCTATGCAAATTGAGAAACCATTTATGTTGGATCAAAGCTTTCTCCATTGGTCCTGTGATTTTTGTTGTGATCTGTAAATTCTTAGCTGCTCTTCTTCCTTCTCCTCGGTTCCTGTCCTCATTGCCTGTTATGCTCTTAATCAGCTCATCTGTTTTCACTTAAATGGCCTTAAAACATAATTCATACCCTTTAAAATTGTTCCCTTTTTGTTATGTTTATAAGAATTTATGTATTTTATTGGGATTTAGATCAACACAAAGAATTGAATAATATTAGAACACTAATTGTCCTCCAGAGTCAACTAAATAGTTAGTCTATATGAAATTAAAGTCAGTATAAATATTGCGATTTTGAGCAAGGCTTGGAGAGAATAACGTAAATAAAGCATCATAAGGACCAAGTAACAACATAGACACTAAGGGGTGACATTTTGGAGAAGCTTAAAGCAGGACTATTAACAGCAAGCTTGAAACATCTCTTAGAGTTTGATTAGTTTATCATCTGAGAATGTATAGAGAATTGCATTACAGCATTCTGAACAAGACATGGTTGTTCACCCAAAAAAAAAAGGCCAAGATGGACAGAGAGAGTAATATTCAGAAAAGCAGCCAAAAGGAGCAAAGTAACTTCAGGGCTGCAGGGATCTGCTGCTCAACTGGGAGAATCTGTTAACATAAATGACTGGATGCAAAGAGCTGGGCTTCTTTATGAAGAAAGAGGATAACTAATCTGTCTGGGTAATTTCTTTTTATTGTCTTCATGTAAATTTGTCAACTTGTGTTGTGAACTGGAGATGTTGATTACATTGAATTGAACTGATATAAAGCCTTACGCAAAAAAAATCCTGACTTTATCCAATGGTCTACAATCCCATTTTCTACAGGCCATAGAGGTGAAAAGGGAAATATGGTAAGAAAAGACTGAGCTTGTGCCTAACATGTAAACTATATGGTGGAAAAATTTAACTACACGTCCTCTGAATCAACAGAAAAGGATATTGGTGGAATTATCATTGTGTTTGGTTGTTTGTTTGTGAAGCTAAGTAGAGAAGAATCCTGGAGGGAAACCTGTTAGAGACCACAGAACACTTGAGACGAAGAAGTTCACTTTGCAGCAGGGTAACATCAATAACAACAAAAAAGCCTCAACAAAAAAGGAACGGTTTAGAATAAAGCTGCTCTAATTTTAGGATGAATCATTGAAAGTCTTGACCTAAATTCATATTAGCTGCACCAGGACTTAGTATGTTGTAACGTCCAGATATGCAAATCCAGTAGATAAATGGTACAAAAGCTTTGCATCTGGAAAAAAGGTATTTTTGCTTGGTGTGATGCAATGTGGCTAAAGATAAATGCACATGTGAAGATTTTCCACACTTCAAGTAAAATAAAAAAACATCTTTAATTGTCCTACAGTTTACATTATCTCTATCTATTAATTGGTGCACTACACTAAATAAGACATTCAGGTTTACAGGTCTGATATGACGTGGAAGAGAAGCGGGAATCCAGAGATGTTTCCAGGGCAACCAAGAGACAAAGTCCCTGCAGTGTGTCCTTTGTGGCCCCTGGGCCTCCTCATGCCTGGAACACCTGAGGAAGACATTCAGGGCGTGTTCGAAAAAAAAAAAATACCTAAACTACCTCAGTTCCTCTCAACTACTTTACGCCCCTACCTTATCACTGAGTCCTGCTACTTGTGTCCAGGATCTTGCTTTTTCTCTGATGAGACAAATGTCATGATCATAAGTGAGGTTAGGAACATAGACCAGTAAGTAAACCAGAAAAGTGAATTAAATGCTTTGTCTTTCATCTCAGCGCTCTCTTCCCTAGACCTCTGCTGCAGTAAAATCTCATAATTTAGGTAAATTGTTTTTTTTTCTAATTGTTCTTCCATTTTTTATGTTGCATCAAGGCATATTATCGTTCATTTCTACCTTTTTTCAATTACTTCAATCTTGTTTACATTCAGAATCTTTAAACTTATTTACCATTAATCAAATTGAATATACCCTGAAAAAATAAGGCATTAAAGGGTTCATTTGCTGGTTCTTTGAAGCTGGTTGCCATCTTTTTCAGGCAACCAAGGGCTCGTCCCTTTGAACATATTTACACTTATGTAAAACAGAAATGAACTTAGAAGATGAGTCATACAGGTGGATCAGGAGGGAAAAAGGCCACAATTATGTATAAATTAAGAAATCTCATTAATGATCTTATTATTGCAATGTCATTAAAGCACAAATTGATCTGGCATTTGTCACTTAGTGTTTAATTACGCTTGCTAAAGATGCCTCTGTATTCTTATCTCTGGCGGAAACTATCCTAATTAGAAGTTTAGAATTTGACAAAGACTGAAAGTAATGAACAGAAAACCGAGTGACTTTCCAAATATACTGAATAAAAATGTACACACTTTTTTAGTTTTTTTTAAGTTGCAGATGCTCTGATAAAAGCAGCAGAAAGGATGAAACAGAATGGATTGCATGCTGGTTTGTTCCCAGATTGAATCGGATTGACTTTTCCAAACAAATAAGTTATAAATGTTAGAGGCCAGAGATGACTGTGCCAGATTTGTGTGTGTGTTTTTCAAACGCTTCAGCCCAGTAGGTTGTTGGGTTGCCACATTCACTGACATTGTTTTAACCTTTTAGGATCATTGGACAACTAAATACAGTATATGATACTATTATTTTTTATCCTTTTAGTAATTTCTCCTCTTTCTCCCTTGCCGGAAAAAAGATTGCAGCTGCGGCACCGGTTTGTCCTCCAGATGTCTTGGTGAACTCCAGATGCTCTCTGTAGCTTTCTCCCACAATCATCACTCCTCATTCCCACTAACAATTAGATAATGAAATATTGATTTTTAGTTAGATTCATATTGATGCTATTAGCTTTGCATTGATAAATTACTGATGCTGGAGGCCAGAGCAGGAAGACATTACTGCGTGTTAATCTGATGGATATACCTGCTTCTTCCTGCTTGGCTCTGATCGAGCTGCCACACCATCGGTTGCTGCTGCATATAGATGTCTTTCATAACAATACAGATTCCAACCTTGGTCAAGCTATTAGGCTTTTTCTTTCTTTCAAAGTAATTTTTTTTATCCATACGGAACAATTCAAGGAGAACTAGCAGATTCTTTTATGTGAGTCCAAATGTTTTGTGTGTGTTTGAGAAAATTGTGGTCATCCCCTGTCCATTTATTTGTGATTTGGTCATATTTGACTGTAACTGTTAAACTCTATTATTTTGTGTGATGAAAATGCTCTCTTTTGCTCTTGCATAATAGTATAAATAATCATATTTGCAATTATTAATATTTTTTTTTATTGCTGATTAAGATTCTCAGTCATCCAGGTCATAGTCATTCTGTAAAAGTTTAAAAAAAAAACAATGAGCCAGTGGATTGTTTTTTTAAACTTTTACGGATTTTTTTTGATTTTATTTAACATTATGCAGGTAGTCTAAATAAGATCCAAGAAGAAATTTTTTAGATTAAACAGATACAACTATGTTTTTTTACAAACACAGCAATGATAAACTCAATAAAAACATTTGACATGTATATAAACTAATAAAATTATGGTTTAAAAAATATTGTGTTGCATCAGAAGACTTCTCTTTTTGATGCTTTGAATTTATTTATGGTGCTTTGTAAAAGGAATGTATAAGCTGGAGCAACACAAATGAAAACAAAAAATCAGTGAAACGGAAATAGTGCATGCCTTTGAATCCTTTCACAATTGAAAATTCAAATGTGCAAAATTAAATTGCTTTGAAACCCCCAACATAAAACCTTATTTAACCAGTTGTTATTAAATGTGTATTTTAATCTCAGTATAGTCCATCTTTCGTGTAACATTTTTTGGAGAACATTAGTAAAGATCATAAAATAGTCCATGGAACACAGCAGGTCAGGTCAGGGATGAAATGTTGGAGATGTTTAAACCTGGGTTAGGTTATATGATATCTTAACCTCTGAATATCTTAGAAAGCTCTGCTAAATTTATTTTAAAATGAAATTGCACAAGTAAGGAAGTGATTAATAAGAGCGGGAACTGCAGAGATCCACAGTTCGATTTAGACAGTCTGTTGAGGGGGGAAAAAATTGTTTTCTAGTCAACAAATCTGGCCTTCAAGCAATACTGGCAAGAAGAAAGCCACTGTGAAAGGAAAGCCAAAAGGATTGTTTTCTTTTTTTTACCAAAAGCCATGGGAGACCTGGTATTTAGGTGTAAGATAGTGAATTGTTCATCTTTAACCCATATTATTTTAAATGTATGTGCCACTTCTCAGATATAGAAATATTAAATTTTACTGTTAAAAAAAAAATATGAGCAGCCAGAGTTGTATCTTTGTTGTTATTTGTGCGAATTTGATTGCCTCAATAGTCAGGGGTTTACAATGTAGGATTTGCTGTTATTAGTCAAGTCTGTTAATTAGTGTTTTAGGGAGGTTGAAAGACCTTAACCTGAGACAGTTCATATCAGTTTAAAGCACATTTTAAATGTCTGTGGAGACAGATTGGAAAAAAGTTACCCACAGAATTATTAACAAAATAATTTCCAGCCTTGTCTGACCCCTGAACTCCAAAAACTAAACAACTTCCAATATGGAAAAAAAAAAACACTGAATCTTAAACTAAGTCTCTCATTCATACAGAAACAAAAATACAGGGGATGGAATGAGACAGCTGTCAGTCCAATCGGCCACCAGAACATCACCCTGCTCTGCTTGGCGACATTTCCCTGTCAGACAGCATATGCCACAGCATCTCTACTCACTACAAGTCGCCCGACATTATCTACTCCGAGACCCTGTGACCAGCACCGACTCTCAGCCCTGTTGCTGGTGGCACGGCAAACAAAATCCGTGATGTCTCGCAGGCAGGATAACTGATGCTGTCACTGCACCGAGATACAGCACAACTTGCTGGCAAATGCATTGTGACAGGGACATGTGGGCTCACCAATGTGCTTGGAGACACACTCAGATGTGAGTCATGGATGTGATCATGTCCCATAAACCTGCTTAATAGTAAATGCGACTACAGGTGATCTCAGTCGAAGAAATAATTGCAAAAAAAGAACACTTTGGTATAATTGCAGTGGGGTTACTATTGACTTGGTATTGATTTTGCTGAAGTTAAAGGCCTAAAGTTGAAGGTGAAGCTTTAATTTATCAAATCTGCATTGAAAACAGATCTTTGGTCATAGATTATGTTTAAGGTGAGACACATCACCGAGTTAGAAATGATAAAAAAAAGGGTAATAAAAAATGCTGAGATCTAGAACAGAGTGGAATGTGAAATTACAAGCTCCTTGGTTTGTTGAAGCAGCCTGCCATCTGCTGGTGGAAGAAAAACTGATAGAATGAACCGTTTAATCACTACTGCCATAATTTTTTTATCTCTTAGATCATTTTATCTCAGACAATATAGGGCATACAAGAATATAATAAACAAAATAAACAAAATGTTAAAATTTTTCCGTTAAATGTTAAGTAATTCTAAACTAGAAACGACATAATAGGCAACAGTTCTGGTATTTTTTTCTCTTGCTGGGATAAATTAATAATTTTTCACCTTTTGAGATCATATTTTAGATGTTACTATTACAATTTTTTCTTGTTCCTTTTTTTTCTCAGTCATTAAAAAGTTATGGACGACATTTTTTAAATCAAAAATAGAATAGAAAATCCTTTTATTGTCCCACAATGGGGACATTATGGTGTTTAAGAGGCAAAAGCATTACAGCAAAAGTGGTCACACAAAAAAAGGGTATAAAAATAACAGAATAAGTTAAACAAAAAAAAAAAGGTTTTGCAATAAAGTTTTAATTCCTATGTTGATCAAAGGCTAAAAGCTCTTTTCCATAGCTTTTTAATTAAAGTACTTAACTTAATTTGGTCCTTATCAAGACAAGTGGGTAGATATTAGCTTTAAAATTCACCTCTTATGAGCTTTTTCTTTTGGTTAACATTATATTTGTTATAAACAACTGCTCTTTTAGTCGTAACGAATGTTAAAATGGATAAAAGTGCAATAATTTCTTAATACTGTAAATCATGTATTCAAACCACTATTTAGAGCTGGTATGTTTAAAAAGGAAAGGTTATCACTAAATGACCAGTGTAAAACATACTGATAGGTAAAATATCAGTTAAACTTATTATTCATTAATCTTGTTGTCAGATAATGACGTTTTGAAAAGTATTTCCAAATTACTCCACACCATTCACATTACTTTTTGTCAACATTTTATACTAACAACACTGTTTTAATCGAAAAATCTGTCTAAGTGAAATAAGTTTTCAGAATGCTTAAATAATTAAAATTGTCCTCAAAGTGTATTTCCAGGTAGTTAAAGGGGGAAATGATCTGATATAAAACTAAGCTGTAATGTTTCAGTTAAATCATCTCTTATTAACTACCTGTTCAAGAGTTTCTGAAAATGTTCAATATCAAATATTCATTCTTTTCCCGATTCAAATTTTCATTTTCATGCATATAAAATTGTGCAGTTATTAAAATTTTTTAGCTAATAAACTTCAGACATAAGAATAGACGATGGCATTTGGAAGTAATATTCTTGTATAATCCATAATCTGCCTTCCTTATGATTTCAATTTAAAAACACTGGATTTAACAAATAAATATAACTTCTAAAACCAACACAATTATAAAGTGTTAAACTAAATAAATACATTATTAATAAATGTTAATTGATTTAAAAGGTTTTTGCATTTTTGGTTCATCCATTCATTAATTAATCAAAAAATTAAACTTAAAATTTATAAAGATTCATTGCACACGGAACAATATATTTCAAGTGGATTTTTTACTGGTCACAAAAATAAAAAAATAAAACTAAAATTTAGTTTTAACATAAAACAAATAGATATCTTTAATCCAGAGATGCTATGACCTTGTATGCAAAAAATGTGCATACAAGGTCACACTTTTATAACAAAAGGCAGCAGAAACATTTTTTGTATAAATCAACATTAATTAACTTTATTCAAATAAATGTACAAACACACTGGAGCTGTTAAAAATATAACTTCTAAAACCAACACAATTAGAAATTGCGGAACATATTTTGAGTCACAAAAATTTATCTACTTAGAGCTCAACTTAAAAGTTTGATGTTCACACATTTTTTTAAGTAATATGAAAAACAGTGGCTCAACTTTTCCAGTTTCTTTTTTTTTTTTTTACTTTTCTCTCAACAAATATCAAACATCTATGGGTTCTTAAAGTTCACTTTTAGACAACAGGCCCCTAAACAAGCCCCTGAAATAAAACACCATTTACATTATTCATTAACAAAGAAAGCTATTTATTTATCACTGGATTCCATGGCTCTGTGCTCTTTGGATCTCCTAACAATCATATGCTTATGGCTTTATGTCAAATGCATAGACATTTTATCTATGGGAGAAAAAAATGCATTAGAATGTGAACGAACTAAAAGAAGCCTGCACACAGAGAACAAATCAAAAATAAAAGGAAAGTGAACACAATGAAAAACAAAAAAAATACTTTTTTAGTAGCTCAACTACCAGGGATTATTTAAGAGTCACATCAGTACAAACGGTTATCCCTACCTTTTTACTTCTAAAAGAAAATCACAGCATTCAAGTTGCTACTTTGCATACAGAGTGTGAAAGACGACAAAATGCTCACTGAATCAATCTAACTGAAACACACAGGCAGATACTGCATTAATATTTGAAATCTGAGTTTATAAAACAGGGCATGCTAATATAGCAGGTCATGGGTGTTATCTGAAGAGCCAGGGTCTAAAAAAGCTCCGCCCACTGAGCCTCAGTGCAGCTGTCTGAGGCTGTAAGCTAACATTAGAAAAACAAATTGTTTAGCAGCAGTCTGCTTTCAATCAACAAATAAGAAAACCCCGTATCTAACTAAACTGTAACTAAGAATCAGTTCAAATGTGTAGAGTAAATTTCTAACAGAAACCAGACAGTACCATGACCAGACTTCCATAGAAAAGCGACACATAAACTGGCACCACATCCCTGATCTGAGGTCAGAGTGTTTTGGTTGAATTTGGGCTCAAACTCAAATCATGTCTGATTGTTAGGATTATTTCTGAACATTAACAATGACAAACTTACCAAAAAAATGTGAAAACAAAAACATTTACAAAAGACAAAAAATAACTGAAACATGACATTGATATACAGCTTATTTCATTTTGCAGATGGTGGGTTTCCCAAAGCTCTTTAGGTTTGTAAGCCTTTTCTGCTATTTGATGGATCCATTTTACAAAGTGACTACAACTAAAGACACTTCCTATGTAGCTACAGGAGCATCATTTATAGAGTTTGCAAACAATTTATTAATTTGTGCTGCATAAGCTAATTATCAGCTAAATGTTTAACAAGTCAAGAAAACATGCAGAACAAATCAAACCTAATCATTTTGATGCTAAATGAGTTAAACTCATAGCTTTGAATATATTGTGCTTTTTCCCTGCATTGATTGTTTTTGGGGAGCGATGGCTGCTTGCTTCCAAAAACAAAAGGTGTTTCTATTCTGCTGGTAGGATTTTGGCAGCCGGGTCCAACATCTCATGTTCCTTTATGCAGAGATCCTGAAGATGGAGTGGAGCGGTTGCTCTTCTGCAGAAGACAAACATAAAACTCAGAGTTTACATCCCACATCTGTGTGTTTGAATAGGAATTGTATTAAACTATGACAGTAAAAGTGTTTGGGTTCCCCAAAAATACAGAAATAATTTTTTATAACAATACAGCAAAATCAAAGTGAGGCACTACATAGGAAAATATTGTACTTATCTATTTTGTCTTGTTCAAAGATAAATATTTGACTACTTGTAAGTATAGGCTTTAGACAGGACAGTCTAAAACGTAATCTATAAATAAAGTGTCAAGCTTTATTTTCTAGAAAAATTGGAAATTATTCTTCTTCCTCAACTTTTTATTTTATAATGGCACTGATTGTTTTCTTTAATGATCTTTTCATTTAATTCCTTGAAAAAAAAAAACAAGATTTGTGCAAAGGACGATATTCCACAGCTTTCATAAATCAGATATAAGATTTACAGTTAATGAGTACTTAAGTTGCATTTTAGCACATATTTTCTTATAATTTTTGATTAGGTATATTTTAATTGAATACATTTAACCTGAATTAAAAATGAAATTGAAGACGTACCACACTTACATGACAACAATTCTTGGCAACTGTACCAAATAACTGAACCAGAGTTTCTACAGCAGACAATAATAGTCAAAACGATGGTGGATAATCCCATAGAAAAAGTCTCCTCAGTTAAAGCAACACTGTACATGTTTTGAACAAACTATTAGCTTAAATGGAGAAATAAATAAATAATAAATATTTTTTTAGGTCAATGTACAGCACTCGGTGCATGTCAATACTCCATGTAAGCTGCCCTTCTAAAAAACACTGTCCTATATAAAGTGAGAGGGTTGGATCCAACGCAGAAGGAGTCATGTGACCAAGAGCATGGCTTTACTGTAGTCTGAGCTCCCCTGTATGATTTAATTTGAATGTTGCCTTGTCTTAACATCTAACTCAATGACATCTCAGCCTTCTGGCCTATCATTAAATTCCAAAATACAGAGAGGGACTGTTTTATTTTGCAACAGTGCAGCTTTACCAAATTCTTTCAGGGATGCTAAACCTGGAAGTTAAAAGTCTATATTGAAAACCTTTTTGTCTAAAAACCCATCTAAGTATGGTCAGTCTTTAGAATAACAGCTGTAACATGTTTCAACAAAGAAGTGTCTCCATGGTGATCGACAAAAAGGCTTGAGTATGTCCACTGATGGTGGAAAACAGCCGCATGAGTCACAGCAGCTGGCCAAGAAGAAGGCTTTACTAAGTTAGGACTAAGACAAAAAAATCTGGCACCACAGGAAATATAATTGATGAGCACTCCTTACGTGATGATTTCATTAATCAAGGTTTTTTTAAAAAAAGGAATCAAAGCCATCCTGGCTCTAGGTGAAAAACATAATGACCCTTCTTTTTCTAGATAATAAATGGCTTAATTTCACAAGCCAAATTCAGGCCTAAAAAATACAACCAATAAATTACTTAAACAGAACCTGTATTGCAACATGAAGTAGGCTAATAGACATAAAAAACAAACTATTTAAGAACAGATGAGAAACAAGGCGACTCATATCTATCAGTCCTTTGTTCAAAGAAAGTGATTTCTAAGGCTTTTGGAACTTCAACAAGACCCATCATTCACATGTGTAGAAAACATGGAACAGTAGAGAACTTTCCCGGAAATAGCCAGTCTAATTATTCCATGAGTTCATCAACAATGATGCTGGAGGAGGTAAGGAATAAACCCAGAGCATCATCTAGACATAATAGGAATCTATCTAATAAAATTAGGGCTAAAGATTTAACAGTAAATGACAAACTTGATACTAAAATTACATTGGCCAGAGTCATATAACAAAAACTATGGCTAATGTTGATGACTTTTGGAAACAGCATATCTGCTGCTTGAGGACCTGCATAACCGATTTGACTGATGGAAACATAAATTCTGCTCTCTACCAGAAAATCCTGAAGCAAGTGTCTGGTTATTATTGACATTAAGATCAGGGGGAACTTCAGCAGGAATATAATCCAAATGTTGCAAAGCACAGCAGGATGTCCACCTCTATGTGGCTCAATATCCAAAAAGAAGGCAAGGGGGTGGCCTAGTCAGAGTTTGGATATAAATTAGATTTAAAGCCTGTTACCTAACATTAAGATGCTTTTCATGTATGTTTCTCAAAGAGGAATGGAACCCAAACATTTCCCATGATGATAAAAAAGTTTAATTGCCAATTATCAAAAACCTTAATTGGAGCTGCTGCCAACACTACCATTGATGTCCAGTCATGTATCAGGTTAAAGGAGCGATAACTTTGACACGAGGCCAACTTTTCTCCCTGATAAATTAAATCATTGTTTAAAAACTACATTTTGTCTTTGTTCAGTATATCTTTGTGTGATATTAAAGTTTGATGAGCTAAAGCATTTGACAAAAAATCTAAATCTGTAGAGATCTGTAAGGAGAAAAATCCTTCTTTCATACCCTACACAGAAAGAGATAAGAGAATTTATTTATTATTTCCTTTCTAATCAAAATTAAACCTAACCCATTTGGTCTTGTTCAGGCGGGGTAGTTTGATAATGTTTCCTTCTTCAAGCGGAAGAGGACTAAAAAGTTTAAGACAAAGCGATTTTAAGGAGGGAGAAGAGAAGAAAGGAAGCAGTTGTAGGTGCCACAATGGTAGGCCTGAGTGACAGAGCTAACTGACACAACATATGGAGACGCCGGGTGAGTTTTACCCCGAGGGGGGACCAACGATGTCTTTTTATTATTTGTTTGCCTCGTCCCTGTCAGCCATGGTGAAGGAAAGAGGCAGCCAGGTTGCAGGAGCTGACAGCTACGCACGCAGACAGAAGTGCGTCTGCAGACACGCATGTGCACGGGGATGACAGGCTGCACTCGGACAGAGATGAGGTACAGACAGGAGAGCAGGCACACCATGCTGCTAGAGACATGCGTGAGGAAATAAAGGATATCTGTGTGGTTCCCTTAACGCAAAGAGTGGGTAAATGTTAAAAATGTTAGAATGTGTTATTTTTAATTGTAAACCTTATAAAAGTTAATTTTTAAAATATGGATTAAGTTGATCTTAATAACTTTTAATAACTTTTGATTGAGAAGACTCCCATTTTCACTACCAGCCTAATATTCAAAGCACAAAGTGTTTACCCTGGGTGACAGAAAAGGCTGGTAAAAATAACAGTATGAAGAACAAAGAAGGGAAAACAAAAGGATAAGCAGGCAACAGAATTGGGCTATAAAAAAATCAGTTACTTCCTCAGACATTACAAGCAAATATTCAAAAAATAAATACCACTGAAAAGTTCTGCCTGATGAGAGAAAGTCAAGACTTATTATGTTCAATTAAAAGAAAAGCTTGCAAGGATGGATTTAGCAAATTTAGCAAGAAGCAACTTTAATTTGCATGCCATTATTATTGAAACATATAAACAGTTTATGCTGTATCAATGCACAAATACGTAGGCTTTTGTTCTTGATGAAAACCACTAGAACTGTTCCAGTCTTTCTGGAGTGATTTGTTAACCTAATAACGATTTTATTGGAGAATCCTTGCCCCAGGTAAGACCAATCCAGTGGTGCGCATCTGTCTTTTTTTAACAGGACAGTTCTGTCAAACGACAGAGCAACAAAACAACAACAAGGAACCAGCAAACAGTGACTGAACATGAGGTGTATAAATGGGAGACTGAACAAAGACCAGGCTAATCAGCAGATCGGAAGCAGGTGTGGACAGAGGAGTCTAAAAGGGAGTTAAGGAAAAAAAGACTGACACAAGAGGGCAGCAGAGTGCAGAAAATACCTAAGAATTCAAATACAAGAAAAAAAAAATAAGTAGAATAACATGAAATGGAAATGAAACAAATAAACTAGAAAACACAGAAAGACACAAATGAAAGTATATTTGAAAACACAAAAAAGAAAACTTAAACATAACCAAAAACTGCAGAGTCATGACAAATTCTTTTTACAGAAAAAAGCGAGTGTATTTTTTCAGTAATAAAATTTTCTAAATGTGGTCCAAGAGATTTCTGACCGGCTTACAGTTCTACATGACATGATATTTTGTCATCAGACTAAACTCAGAAGTTGAATCTTATTAATATCAGTGTATCATAGCACCTCATGTAAGAGCATTTGTATCTATATGGAATAACAAGATTTATTCTATTTGATTTTATTTTTTTCTGAATATTGATTTCAGATTTATATAAGTGTTATAACTTTAGTAATTAGGATTTTTTTTTTACTAGGTTTAATTTTAAATGTAATCACACAAGATGTTTGGACAGTCTATAGAAAGCATACCTGTTTGGAGGTCTCAGAGGAAGAATGAACTTCATTTCCAAAGCTTCCATTCAACTGCAGAGTTGCTGTAAAACAAGAACAACCTTTAAATAACAAAACTGTTTCTCACCTTTCATGTTTGATTAAAGCCACAGATAACTCATGAGGAAACGCCTCTATCTGTCTTTTTTTTAATTTGGGTTGATATAACATCAAGTGCAACATTGAGAAGTGGGAAATAAAGAGGTTCTATATATTAAAATTCCTTACAGATCAAATCAGTTAAATTTAGTTAAATATACATCATCATTTCACAACAAATGTTGTATCAAGTCAATTAACACGCTTGGAAATATTTTAATAAAGAATTATAAAGTTGATTAAATTCTATTCTGCTTTTTATGCAGCAATGAATAAAATAGATTTGAACTATTGCTTTTTTTCATGAGAGTGAAGTTGTTGTTTTTTTATCTAAAGAAAACCATTTCTTTTGCGATTTTTTTCCAATGTGAAACTGTAGGTTGCTATAGCAGCTGAAAGCAGTTATAGTTTCTTTAACGGATAATTCCAAGATGATAATGTGGCACACATTAACAAGCTGTAAGTTATCTCGGGGCAGCAAGTATATGTGGATAAACCTTTGAGTCTACGTGGTTTCCCAGTCTGACAGATAACTCCCAGTGATGCCACAACTGCTACAGACAACATGTGACTGATGTGTAATGCTCTCTCAGGGAGTCTTCCTGTTGATCTATAAGGAACTAATGTAACCCTCATTCGAGGCTCATTTTCTATTCCTTCTCCCCATTATGGTATTATTGTGGCATCAGCTGATATCTGTAAATCATTTCTCTGTCAAAACTAAATAAAATCATGTTTAACTTTATGTCTTATATAAGAGTTGTTTACTATAAGAAGAAGTGTTATTTTAAGTGATATTTAATCATTTAACACTCCAGGCACAAGAACTGAGAATAAGGGTAAGTGCTTTTCATGGGGCAGCAGCCTGCACTAAAATGCTATGGAAATACGTTTTCCTTGAGGAAAAAACATTGGAAAAGGCCAAACACTGGGTTAGAAGTCCACATTCAGGAAGAGATATAAAATTAATAAAAGCTTAAATTAATTAATTAATATCAACATACTTCTATGATCCAGTCTGCCAGTTCAGACCTAATCTACAGCAGGAATTTGGTGCTTGGAGAGGGTCATCATCCAACCTATGTGAGTTTGAGCTGTATTCCAAAGAACGGCTAACATCGTTAGCCTTTATGCGAAAAGCTACTTGAGGTATACTTCATAGCAGAGAACTGGTTTTACGAAGGACTCTGCCACATAATTAGCAAACCACTCTGCTCAAATTTTTAAATTTTGAAATCATCCATAAATTCTTTCAGTCTCAAACGGGTGTACCACTTGTAGAAATTCCAATAAAATACACTGAAATTTGTTAATGCAACAATATCAGTGATAAAATGCTCTTATACAGCACTCTAAACTTTCACATAAATCACAGCTTTTTATTATAGCTAAGAAGACTAGCTCTTTACCTTGTGGATCCAGTCTTGGATCGACATATCCCCAGTGCTGGTAAAAAGCTGCTAGCTCATGGGGACCGTAGCTCTTCAAGAGACCTAAAAGGTCCATCTCTTTTGGGGTATCTTCTGTAGAGTCACTTTTTCCCTGAGCAAATAGGTGTGAATCAAAATATGCTTTCCCACCATGTAGCCCCCACATGCTTATGGCTGCCCAAAGATCGGGACCCTTAACACCAGAAGAAAAGTCCTGTGACTGCCTTCGGGGGTGGGGTCTGTCTGCTGCTGCTTCATTAGAAGAAGTCCCACCATGATTTCTAGCTAACATGAAACCCAAACCCTCCTGTGGGAACACGCCCTCCACAGATGCTCGGTTGCCTCTGTGTTTGGGACTGCTTGAAGGCTGGAAGCCTGATAGACTCTTTGAACTAACAGAAGTGTTAATGGGTGTAGACTGGGCACTTGAGGCTTTACTTGCACCATCTACTACTCGTTTTAGTTCGGCAGACTTCCTTTGAGGTTGGGAAACTACCTTCCCACGAGAATGTGTCGCATCTGAGGAATGTGAGTCTTTGGGTTGATGCTTTGGCCTTGGGATGCTTGATTGGGTCTTTGGAGCAGAGAGCTTGCTGGTGCTGCTTTGAGCGACAAAACCTGGAGGCTGTGTGCGCGGAGTCCGCGGGGCGGGTAGAGCTGGGCAATCCTTGCCTTCCAGGAACGGTGGTGGTCCTGTGCGTCTCCACTGAGAAGCCCCTGCTTTCAAACTCTTCAAAATGCTTATACAGGGTGCCCACTTGGGTGCTACAGAGCTGCTGCCATCCACCCTGTGGGTGACCCGCTGATGAATCCACAGGACTTCTGGATAATTGCTAGTGTGGGAGCAGTAGAGACACTGATGTTGCACTAGACCTTCTGTCTTCACTGGAGGATCAGCATTTTCGCCGGTAACAGAGGGTGAAGAAAGATTGAGAAGACTCCCATTTTCACCAGCAGCATATACCTCCTCCTTCACCTCAATCTCATTCACCTTTTCCACCTTTATATTTCCATCTGCATACTCCTGATCTGTTGGATACGTGTAGTTATTCCAGTATGGCTGACTGAGCAACACGCTCCTGCTCCGGAGGTAGTCCATATATCTCGAAGAACCACCTTTGTTGATGTTGCCCATTTTGACGTTTTGTTTGCCGTAGGGACCCAGATGATGGCTGTACATGTGGGACCTGAGTTGAGAGGAGTCAGCAGTGTGGAAATTACAGTACTCACAAGTGGAGGATTGTTTATCTGCAAGAACAAAAAAACTGGAACAGTTAGGGGTCTTTTAAATATACACCAGATTCAAAAGTTTAACAATGTCTTTTCATTCATTGGGCTGTGTACAGTATTACTACCTGGTAACACATTCAATAAAACCATTTTAAGTGATTATATAGGAAATAAAATAATAAGGAAAACCCACTGAATAGCAAAGATGTGTATAAACTTTGGACTGGTGAAAAATGAAGTTAATAAGAGTCCTTTTTCTGGTAAGAAACATCCTCCTAAAATATTACCAGAAGCCTGTTAATAACATTGCAGTTGCTTTTATGCTACCATTCTTTCCAAAAAAGAAATACTCACAATACATGCACCATTACCCCATATACAAAATAGGATGTAATTCAGATAAAAATTCACTAGAGGGCTCCCTCTACCCCCTTAGTAAATAAGAGCACACAACGTTTGATACGTCTTGACACTTTACCATAATGGGTATAGCAGTCATTAAAGATAATGCTTCTAAGAACAGCTCCTAATTGTACATTTAACCTGATAAACCTATTTCATTTATTAAAGAACAACACTGTTTTCTAGGCTCACCTTCCTGCTCTTGGCTTCTGATGTTCTCACTTGGCTTGGTGTTTTCTCTGACCTTCCTTGTCTGCAGAGCCTCGTAAAATGCGTGACCGAGTCCATTCAAAATGATACGGTCCTTTTGGAAAATCTTTTTGTCTCTACCTTTAGCATGACTCAGGGAGTTGGGTGTGTGATCCTGGCCTGTGTCACCCTTCTTCTTTTTGACACTAGAGCTGGAGTTGTCTGTTTGTTTCCTCTTCTTTTCATGCTTGAGGGGCACATATTCTCCTTTCTCTGTGTCATATGCCACCTCTGCATCAGCCAGCCTCTCCTCCCAGCCTAGACATTTCTCTGTAGTCTCCACTATTCGTCCTCTTGTGGCTAACTGCCATGCTTGATAACTACAAACTGGATCTAGCTCTGGAATTCTCCTACCCTGAATATTTTCCTTGGGTGTTTCCTCAGGGTCATTACTTTTGAGATTCAGAACTTTAAAAAATTGCTTCTGATCAACTTGCAATTCAGAAGGCCTCGTTTCTTCATTTTTGGGATTTTGGTTCAGTTTGTGCAGCTTTTCATGAATCCGCAAAGTATTGCGGTCATAGAAGAAGTTCCCGCAGCCGGCACAGAGCTCGTAAAGGCACTCTTCATTCACCAGTGTTGCAGGGTCTTGAGGAATTCCATTGATCGTGGCAGGCTGCTCAATGCTCTTACCACCTTGGAGCTGTGCTTTGACCCGGTGGATGCGCATGTGGCTTTGGAGGAACCATGCTTGGCGGAAGCGTCGTCCACAAATGCGGCACCCGTGATCCTGAGCACCATGTTGTCGTTTCATGTGGGATTTAAGCAGCAACACCTGCTGGAAAACCTCGCCGCAAATGATGCAGGAGAAAGGCCCATCCCCAATCTCTAAACCACTTTTACTTTTAACCTTTTTCTTAGCTACTTTTTTCTTCACCTTTCCATTGACATGATAAGCTTTGTCAGATGTGCTGATGACTTTGGGGAGGTGAAGCATGTCAGGCTCATCTTTCTGTCCCTGCTCTTCCTCTACCTCCTTTTCTCCTGGGTTCTTGCTGAGTAGGCCCAGTTTATGGCTTCGGATATGAGCCTTTAGACTGCCTTTCTGAGCTGTCCGGTGCTCACAGTAGGGACATTTGTACGGCTTTTCCCGCGTGTGCCTTCTCATGTGCTGAGACAGAGAGCTGAGCAGGGGGAAGCTACGACCACAAACCCCGCATGTATGGCACGATGCTGCATCTTCCTCGAGCTCTTTTAAAACAGCAGTTTGCTTTTGTGATGCCTCCTCTTTCTCCTCTGTCTCCATTACTTTTTGTGAAATCTCACAGGTTAACAGATGTGTGGCTACTCTGATAATTATCCAAGGTTATGGTCCAAAACTCCTTAAATTCACTGAGCAGGCACCATGATTCTGCAAAAGGTTATCCCTTTAGTGTCCAACATGACCTCTGAAGACATAAAGTTTCCAAAGATTTCCCTGAAAATAGAAGAAGTCAAAGTTAGGTCTGAGATGATACATCTTAACAATTTCACTGATGTGCAGGTCCAAAAAGATCCCAACTATTCAATTTTAATCATATTAGATGTTCATCAAAAGACATTTTTCATTATACCAATGTAAAGCGTCTTGCAAACATATCTGTCACCTAATTTTGGGGTGATAGAAAGCACAACGTAATAGATAATTTAGAAGTAGATAAGAAAATAGCTTTCAACAGTTAAGGCTCTGTAGAACCTCCTTTAATTATAGCTTACATCAACAAGGCTGTTGGCTGTTGGGCTGAAGAAAATGCTGTTTCTTCAAATTGCTTGGTGTCATTCAAATGGGAATGAGAATCTATAAGTGGAGTGTTTAAGTATTGCAATAGATTCAGATTTGGATATTGCTTTGGACTTTGACTGGGCTATTTTAGCAAACGAGTATGCTTTGATCTAAATCATTAAATTGTCGTTCTTTCTTTATGTTTAGGCAGGGCTGCCAAGGTTGACAGTCACGCAATCTGACCCATTTTCCCGCACCACACCACACATGACAATTCTCACGCATATTTCCTCATTCAATAAGGCTTGCCTAGTAACTCCGATTGACTGACTGAGATAGCCAATCCTGGACCAATCCATCAGTCCTCTGTGCCTAAATCTAACAAGCCAATCAGAGGCAACTTAAAGGCACGTCTTAGCGTCTCTAACAATCTTCCTTACGAAACAGAGCTGACTTTTAAAACCCACTATTTAATTTACCCCTTCTCTCTCCGGTAATAACGGATCTCTGTGGGAGACGTGAGCTGCAGGTAGTGGGAGTGTCTGCTGTGAGTTTAGAGGGAACATAAGCCAGAGCTGTAGTGGGTTTGAAGGAGTGAGTGAAACTGCTGCCTTCTGAACAGCAGGTAACCATTTTCCAGATTTCTGCATCTGCGTGTTTATGACTTCCACAGCCTCCAGTGTGGACGCAGCATTACAGAGTGTACAAACCACTGTATCACTAGCTGCCCGAAAGCATTCCCATAGTTTGGATAATTTTGGTCTGCACAGTGTTTACCAATCTTTTTAGACTTGCGTACCCCTTTGGGCTTTTTTTCGTACCCCTCAGTCAAAATAATTGATGATTGTAAGAAAGTGGAGCATAAAATAACATTATAAAATAAAAGGTATTTCACTTAGTCTTTTAATTTGAGCATTTGATTTTTATAATCTCATGCTTTCCATCTTAAAAAATAAATAAATAAATATGCTGCCTGGAAGTAAGTACAAAGTCCAGTGGATTGTTTTTCTTTTTTACTTTTTTGGAAGCAGTATGAGCTGGATTACTGAGCAAATTTGGTCCTCACAAAGCAAAACAGATCCCAGCCCTATTCTATTTTATTACCTAAGAAATAAAACATTTTCATGTACCCCTTGCAATACACTCACGGACCACTAAGGGTATGCGTACGCCTGTTGAAAATCACTGTTCTAACAGATGCCTCCATCCTTGATTCAGACTCACTCGCCGCTGCCATTTTCGTGTCACGCTAAAAACGAGAATCAACAGTAACAGAAGGTTGTGACAGGAGATTAAAAGGGGGCCAATTTACCAGCGGTATGCGCACAGCAGAACTAGTGCTGTGGAGCGGAATTACCAAAATAAACAGGTGCACCAAAAATAGTCATTGATATAGTGTTGATACGAGTTGGAGGCACAAACTAAACTGTTCATAATTTATTCTGCCTGGTACGCCAGCATTCATAACATGTAGGTGAATCAGTCCCTCAGACATCCGCGGTTATATTTTTTATATTCATATCTTTTAAAAACAAAGCGGCGTGTGTATGACATCATCTGCGCGCCAGACTGGAGTTGTGACAGGTAGCCCGGGTCACAGGCGGCTACTCTCTACCCCTTCTATTCATTCGGCTAGCTAATCTGAATCGTTCAATTCCATATAGAGAGCAAGATCATCTGTGGTAGTAGCACTAGACATCTTTCAGGCATGTGAGTAAAACTACCAGCAGTTCAGCGCACAGGAAGAATGAACGGTAGCCGCGCGCGCTGATGACGTCATACACACGCCACTTTGTTTTTAAAAGATATAAATATAAAAAATATAACCGCGGATGTCTGGGGAACAGTGATTCACCTATATGTTAAGAATGCTGGCATATCATAAATGATAAATTATGAACAGTTTAGTTTGTGCCTTTAAGTTGTTTGTCCATAGGAAGACGTTACTAGGATATAACCAAACAGAATATCTTTATGGGTGAGTAGAACATGATGTAATAATGTAAAATAAAGGGCCCAATGTAAAAAAAAAATTAAAAAAAAAACGGTGTTCCCCTTCAAGTGTGTGTGAATGGTTGTTTGTTTACGTGTTGCCCACTATGGACATCTGCTCTGTTCAGGTTGTGGCCCTCCTTTTAACCAAAGAGTGATGGAGAGAGACACCGGTGACCCTGTTAGATAAGCAATGTATGGAGGCATTCAAGCTTTGCCTCTACAGTATTTTTAGACATTTGAAAGGAATCTAACGTCTTTAATGCAAACAACAGGAATCTCTCTTTAGAAGCTAGGATGCCTGACATTGTGTAGAAGTGTAAGTACACTTTGAAATGTAAAGAAATTGTCCAGAAAAAGAAGGTTGGCCCTAAATGATTTCTATATCATGTTTCCAGCAAGAGTCTTGAAATCAAATATTTTCCCAATAAACATAGGAAATTTTTATAGATATACACACTTAAAGTAACAAAAGCTATCGTTCGCATCCCACAGATTTCTGAACAGTGCTTTTGTCACGAAATAAAAGGACGTTGCCTGTCTGTATATATTAGAGTGCGGGTCAGTGTCTCAACATGCATGTCTGTCAGTCCTTTGGTTTCCTGTGCCTAAATTGAGTGTGTGAGGTGAAGCATGAAGAGATGTATTCATTCCTGGCCCAACCAGGATGAACCCTTAGGGGCCATCCACTCTAATTCCCAATCAATAAACCGCTATTACAAACTTCATTTCAGAGGCTCACAGACTGGCACAGGCAGTGACAGAGCATTGGTTCAAGAGTAATTATTGTGAGACAGTAACTTGCTTATGAAGACCTAAGTTAACAATTTGTGTTTATTTTTCATGAAACACCTTTATTGCAAAGAAATACAGCTAAAAAACAAAACCAATGATGCCTTAAACCTCAATTAGAGATCAGCAGAACAACAAAGTGATTATACTTTGCAAGAAAACTTTACTTTTCATAGGCATGATTTAACTTGTGTTCTATGCAAGCATTATTTAGACTTTTTAGGTGTTATATACGTAACCAACCAGGCAGTCAAAAGAGAAACTTGCTATTGTGTTGGCAGCACCAGAACTGTCACATCGCCTTACGTCTGGCCTTCCAGTCCTCATTAGGGGGTCGAGGGAGTTATTGTTAAACGAAAGAGGCCTGGGCCTCTACGTCACTCTTTTCCAATACATGTCTGAGCAAATAGACAGGACAAAATCCAACTCTCGTTTTAGTTCACAAACGTGAGAAAAACAAGGTATGCATTTGTAATTTTTAAAGAATGAGGCTGTCCTATTATCTGTCTCCACGAGCGCATCTGCCTGCATTACATGCTGTCATCTGCACTGAACCTCTCCTCATGCCTGTATGGGTGTATGCGGGGCTTCGAAGGGTCTTTTTGGATATGGCAGGTGTTTTGTGGGCAGACGCTACCAGATTAGTGCACATGCAATGTGGCACACTGTCTATAAGGGGGTGAGGGGGCCCCGGGAGAAACTGGAGGGTGGCAATTAAGGATTTATTGTTAAGGCGAATGTAATGAGTTAACACAATGGGGATAAAGTCAGAGGGCTGATGGCAACAGATGGGTATAAACGGGCCATCGGTATAGAGTTAGGCACCTTGGCAGTATAACATTAGGACCTTATGTCTTCGTCACCGCCGCCCACATTTATAAAAAGACCTATTCAATTATCCACTTCCTCTTCTTCCATCCCATAAACATTCAACATTCTTTAAAGGATAGAAAAAGTAATGCACACAGCCAAACGTGTTGCTTCAGGGCTCTGCTCATTTCTTTTAGAATCCCTCACTCTGCTTTTTTTCTCTCTCTTTTCTTTGGCAGATGAATAGCCATGTCCAGTCAGCTGTCCTCACATTGATTCATCCTGACGTCCAAACCAGCTCAGCACAAACTCCCTATGGTCAGGGCATGGATGCTGAGAGCCTGTGTGCTGTGATGTGTGTGAAAATATCCGCTATCTGTGGCTCGTATGTTTGTGCGCCGCCTGTGCGCCCCGGTTGCTGTTGTGGACAGGAAATATATCTCCTTTTCATCGCATAACAAACCAGACTACCTTGTGAATAATTTTCTATTTTGGATCCACAGAATTAAAATCAGTTTTATTCAACCTGGATTTTTTTTTTTCGTCTTCCAAATAACAAAGACCAGAAGATAGAAAGGTTTTCTAAAACAACCAGAAAATGAGCCCGTCTCTGTGACTGCATTTTAGGGCTGAAGTCGTCCAAATATTCACATCCACAAGCCTGTGCCAGCATACCCCTGACTGGAGATAGCATGTGACTGTCCTTATGCTAGTGTTCAAAGCCATAGTTTCTCACTAAGCCTTACCTCACATCTACGCTTTTGTGTCCAATAATCCTGCCGTTTTTCATAAACACAGCTGAAGCAGAAAACAAAACCGATGCACAAACTCAGTTTCAGTCTCCGAGGGTTGGTTAGGCTAGATATACTTATCCAAGTTTAGGTTAATTTTTTCCAAATTTGTTAAACACTTTCATGTGTTTTCTGTGCCTCCTTACAGTTTTTTTCAGTTTTTACTTTTTTATACTTAAATGTCTATAGCACACAAAATATACATTCAATCAATTAATTACCACCAAATAAAATTCCAGAACCATGAATTACTATCCCAGTGCCATGAAAAAAGCTTTTCCAAATGACTATTTTTACTAATTAGGAGAAAACCTTAGAAAAGTCAAGTTTAATTCTACTAGCCACAGGTAAACCTGATTGCTGCCAGACTTGTTGAATCCAAATATCACTTCCACAACAGTCTGACAACTGGAAGGAGGTTAAATATTGGATGTTAGAATATCATGCCATGATCTAAAGAAATTGATGAGGAACAATGCTAGTAAACCAGAAACAAAATCTAAACGCTGAGCTTACTTAATAAATGAGTTAAGGGGGCAATTGTTATAGGATTTTTCAAGCTTGCTGTCAGAGCTGTAGTGTACTGTTCTCCTGCTTTGGTGAGTCGATCCAATGACGGCCTTAATGTGTGGGGTTCACGTTTTCACAGCGATTCTCTCATGTGAGCAAAGGAGGTAAATGTGTTTAGAAACACAGTTTCGGTGGCCGTTATGCTCATTAAATGTCAGGGTATCTGTGTAATTCCATTGAAATTCTAAAGGTATCAGCTGTCCAATGTCTGTGCTGAAATTCATTGAGGAAGGTCTGTTTTGAGAGTACATGCTGCTATGATAAAATGAACTTGCCAGAACCCTGGTATTATGAAAAAATATATATACATATAAGGCAGGGTTTTTACATTGAAAGGCATCGCCATAAAAAAGTGAGCACAAAATACAATTTGGCAGAACAGCATCCTAATGATCCCAAAGATTTTAATGACATTAAAACAGTATTCCAAGTTTACTGACACATACTGATGGTTGCCAGTCTCCTGGTTGTCAGTTTGTGAACATGGGCTTGAAATCACTTGGGTTAAGCAGTTGTTACCAAGGGTGGTAAAGTTTTTTTATTATAGTTAAGGCGGCAATCATTTTTCACAGTCAGCGATTTTGGTTTGGATAGTTTAAAAGATGCTTTTGTATTCACTCAAGAAATAACAAAATCTAAATGAGAAGAAGATGATTGTAAAACATACCCTGTCTGGTGTGTTACCTGATGTTGTGCCTTCACACAACAGTTGGGTTTACACAAAGCATAACTACTCAATCAATTTACTAATAATGTCAATTTATGACAATAATCGGTTGTGTTAAATTTCATTTGGAGTAAAAAAAAATGAGCATCGAGTCTATCAGTCTCTCTTGTTTTGCACTAAACAAATAGGAAGTACTTTAAGTTTATCGGTGAAATCTCAACAAAATGTATTGGTTGTTGTTGTTATGTAAAAAAAAAAAAAACTTTTAAAAAAGGTTTAAGAAGTTTGGATACTTTAATCCAGACATCCTCTTGCATAGTCATATGATGATACCCTGCCAGTCTACTTCAAGCAGACTCCTTTCAGATGTAGTGAGTTCAACCAAGACAGCCAGCAGGTTCCTGCGTAAGATTATGTTTAATGGATGTTTATGACAAGTGTACAATACCACATATACTGTAAAGCACTTTTCTAAAAACCGCAAGAACTCACATGCTTTAAAGGAGTTTGAAATGGAGCAAAAGTTTAGGTGATTGTCAACTTAATAAAGACTTTTCAAAAATGTTAACAGGACCCACGTTGCCTGCAGTCTGTAATTTTTTTTTTCCAAAACACATAAATAGTCATAGTAACAAGATCCATTTTGAGTTTAGCCACCTAATATCCTGGGGAGCACAGAAATAATGCATTTGAACAAACGCAACCCTAATTTTCCGATCACAGAGTTGGTTTGCAACTTGATAACCTATGACGTTATTCCTGCCAAAGAGTTCCTAAAATGATTTAATTAAAAGGAAAAGAGTAAAATAACACTTTACTGTTGGTGGACATCTTAATGTACCTAATAGATTAGAAGCCATGAGCTCAGCAGGCACAGGCAAGGCAAACTTGTGCACGCTGGTGCCCATCCCCCTCCTCGTGCAACTCTCCGCTCGGTTACACAACATATATAGGGATTACTCTTCACTGCATGACATGAGCTGCTCCATGAGTGGCCTTTTATCATGGCTGCCCTCTTTGTGCATCAAGAGGTATCCATAACAGGTCAAAGAAAAGACAGAAAAGAATCACTGCAAAGGTTTGACTGAATGGCCCAAATATCTGATGCAAAGCCTTAGAGATTAAACAACGACTTTTTCTAAAAACAGAATAGCTCAGGTGGATGACATATTTATGGGTATTTCGAAATATCAGTATCCATTTAAATGCTTTGGGTCTAAGGATGCACTTTGGAATCATTATGTTTTCTGTGTGGATTGGCTTGTGTGTGAGACATTGGAGTATAATCTGCTAGCATTAAGTTGCTCTCTAAAAAAAGCACTCTCAACAGGGATTAGATTATCCAGCCAAGGTCAACTCAGACTCACACTGTCTCCCTTTATGTTTCTCTGTCACTCTAGTTTGTGCCTTTTTACTGCATGCCCCTTAGACACAATCATCTGTTCTC